>NW_016826056.1:136072-144583 GCF_001698545.2 Rhinopithecus bieti
GCCACTGCGCCCGGCCCAATCTTTTTTTTTTTTTGAGATGGGTTCTCGATATGTTGCCCAGGCTGGGTCTTAAACTCCTGGGCTCAAACAGTTCTCCCATCTCAGCTTCCCAAGTAGCTAGGACTATAGGGGTAAGCCACCACGCTCAACTAAGGACACGGGTATCTTAAACTCACATATCCAAAACTGAGCATCTCTCTCTTCCACGTATCCTTTTCACCCCCTGTTCCATATAACTACAAAAACCTGAAATGCATATATTCTTCCTCTTTTATAGACTGGCACCAGCATCTACATAATCAGTCAAGTGTGGAATTGGAAACCATTCTATTATCTCCTCCTCCTACATCCCCTACATCCATTTGGCCAATTTTGCCTTCTAATTTGATCTCCAGTCTGTACCTTCTGCTTTTCTTCTGCACTTCATTAATCCAGCTCAGGACAATATTATTGGTTACCTGGACTCTAGTGATAGAGATGCCCCCTACCTTACTACCTCCATCTGCCATAACTTCTGAAATGAAATCTTGCTTAATATCCTGCTGCTGAATTTTTTTTTTTTCATCAGGATAAGGCCAAACTACCTAAGAGCATATAGGACCTTTGTGACCTGGGTCCCTGTACACTTTTTCTGCCTTCTGTCCAGCCAAAATACCTTTGATCCATTGTTCTAGCTATGCCAGCCTGCTTGCGTTTCCCTTGAAGTGCTGTGTCTTTTACTCTCCATATTTTGTCTGTGCTATTTCTTATACCTGGAATGCCCTTCCCCCATTACTTGCATCGTTAATTCCTATTCATCCTTAAAATCTCAGCTGAAGTGTCACCTTTTCAAAGTGTGTCTTATGTAATAAGGCTGAGCTTGAGTGTGCCTCTGAAATTTTTCCATGGCACTTTGTGTTGCCTGCTCCTACCACAACACATTTTGAAATTATAACCACTGATTTTTCTTGTCTGACTCTCACACTAGGACTGAGCATCTTGAGGCAAACAGTTATGTCATCAGGGCCCGCTTATATCTCTTTTCCCATTAGTAAATGACCCCAGATTGTAATGTATTGAGTTCTTGTGTCTGCTTTGTATAGTTGTTCATTCAGTGAGTTAATATTTAACAATCTGCAATATTTGAAGCACTGTGCTTCTTCGACATCATAACAGTTTGCCTCTGAAAGCTCATGGCCTGATCATCAAGGCAAGGCTAATTATATTTGTTCATTATGTTCTGTTTAAGAAATCTGGGAAGTATGTGACCATGTTATACATTTTTCCTCCAAAATGACTACATTTTTACTTGGTACTTAAAAGTGTATTATTTGGTTATTTGGAAAATCACTTTTGTGGAACATCTCATTTGCTGATAATGAATGCCAATGACTTGTTACCTTGGTATAAAAAAACAAAATATGCATGTTAGGAAGTGCTGTCATTTTACTCAAAATACACAGATTTGAAAGTTTGTCACTGTTTCTGTTCTCAATTGTCCTTTCTCCACATCTAGCTCAAGACTGCAGTGCAGATGACGACAACTTCCTTGTGCCCATAGCAGTGGGAGCAGCCTTGGCAGGAGTACTTATTCTAGTGTTGCTGGCTTATTTTATTGGTCTCAAGCGCCATCATGCTGGATATGAGCAATTTTAGAATCTGCAACCTGATTGATTATATAAAAATACATGCAAATAACAAGGTTTTCTTACCTCTCAGTTGTTGAAACACTTTGCTTCTTAAAATTGATATGTTGAAACTTTAATTATTTTATCAATCCCAGCATTTTGATATCAGTCTTTATTTAATAAAACCTGTTCTCTTTAATAAGCTTAAAATCCAAAGTGTCATATTTACTGGTCCTGGAGACAAACTTGTTCAAAGGAACATCGATGTGCAATGTTTTAAGGTCTATCTTAAGAAGCCTTGGCCAAATTTTGATCCTAACTTTGAAGTATGCATTGAACTTACTAACATGGCCATTATAAGAATAAAATATGTAGTTGTGTCTTAATGGAATTAATAAATATCATTTCACGACTGGTATTCTGTTTCAGTGTATAAGGACTATAGTGATTTAAACTCATCAATGTGCCTTTGTATAAAGTTCATTAAATAAATATTGATGTGGTATAAATACCCATCAGATGTGCTTAAACTTGGTTTTCAGTTGAATAAAGTAGAGAATGTCCTCAGGACCATCAGCATTTTAAAGGTTATGTGACTTCTGCTGATTTCTCTGAGTTTAAGTTAAGCATGAAGTTAGTACCTCAGGCTTGTGATTTTTTCCCTAGGGATGATACAGACCCAAGAGGCTACAACAGAACTTAAACTGGCTTCATAATTAGAGTTTTTAGGAGAATTGTTTGTGTTTCAGCAATATAGACTGAAAAGATTCAAGCATATTTAACCACTTGCTTTTTTGTTTCTTGTTTTGTTCTTCTTTGGATGCCTGATTAGTATTGAAAGATAGAAATATTCTATGAACTAATTAGGACAGATTGTGTTGTGTTTCTCTACCTCATCTTGTTGATCTCTGGAGCATTAAAATCTATTTAGTGTTGTCATCAGAGTGGTACTTATGAAATGTAAGCTAACAGCAATCTCAGAAGGGAGGCAGTGAAGCAATAGCAACTAGGCTCTTGTTTCTTCAAGATGGCCCCTGTGGGACAGTGCATAGATAGGGTTGTAAAGAGAAGCTTTTGGCATTAAAATGAACTAGATAATCAGCCCTTGTTGAAGCATATTCTGTGGTATAAGAGTGGCACAGATATGAAACATAGATAAAGAAGGAAGATTAATAGACTAGAAGACTTCTGCGTTGAAGTATTATTACCCCATTGTATGTATATATGGGCATGATCAGAGTTTCTATAACTTCCTGATTAACAATACAGTGTATCTTGTTACCCAGCTCTCAGTCTTTGAGAGCTTTCAGTAAAATATAGTAAGTTATTTCAACATAGGCTAATGTGTGCTTACTGAAATGAGTGTTATGTACTCAGAACCGTAGCAACATTTTTATGAATGGCAAAAGTACAAGAGGAGGAAAAGTTAAAATTAGAAGAAAAGTACAAGTCATTGCTTAATCATAAATCACACCAGATAACACATTTTGTTAATTTCATTAGCTATTACCGGAAATGACCTTAACGATTATTTACAGAAAGGGGAGTGAAATTCATTGAGGTTCCATATCAAGTGGGCAACAAAACTATTATTAGCATTTTGATTAAAACTGCCCCTAATGAAATCTAGTCACTCAACAGTAAAACAACAGCTGGTTTACACTTGAAATTATGAGATCAGAATTGGGCACTTTGGGCTTCCATACTATGTTTTGCTTAAGTTTTTTTTTAATACTAATATGGACTTTTTCAATAGTAATATACCAATAACATCCTATTTTAATTCTGTTGCTACTCAAACCTAAGTCCTTCTTCCTCAGATGGGACATGACATAAAGAGGAAAAGAGAAGAGAAGAACACTTTTGACCTCCTGATAGTGTATCAGGTGCTTTAGATATAAAATTGTATTAATACTTCAAATACCTTACGGTATTATCCCCCTCTTAACAGACTGACGAAAGTGAGCCAGTTTAAATAATTTGCCCAAGGTTCCTTTGGCTAGTACTGAGGAGTCAAGATTTTAACACTCAGTCTGTCTGAATCCAGAACTCAAATCTACATTGCACATGTGCTTTCCCTGTTCGGTGGAATGATGCAATGAATTAAATTACGCTGGTTATTCGTCCAAGGCCAATGCTCAGCTAAAATAATTGTTATAACTGATAGCTACCTAATCCTAGTGCCAAAAAAAAAAAATATATATACATATTATATACAGTACATAGTATTGTGTTTATAATAATTACTGCATTCTTGATCCTAAGATCTTTTTTAACTTATATTACTCTACTTAATACAGAATCTTATTTATCTTAATTAAAAGGTTAACAAAGGAGAAAGAGAGTAGGAAATCACAGCAGTTGATTTAAGTGAAGATGATGGTTGTCTTAACATAGGTCATTAATATTAAACCATAAAGTCTTCCCATATTAGGCAAGCACAATTCTCTATTTGGCCTTCCCTGTTTTCTTCCCTTACCTTCTGCTTTTTTGTACTGAGGAATTTTCGTGGTATTTTAAATAAAGCGATAAATGAGATATTGAGCAAAATAAAATAGAGGTAATGCTACAAGAGACTAAGCTATGTACACTTTAAAATGCTTGTTTCTCGCATGCTTTTACTACTTAATTGCATTCTTTACTAATTTCCTTTCCTTGCTGTCTGTTCTTTTCTAACAGCTGAAGAATGTTCTGCTGACTCTGACCTCAACTTTCTTATTCCTGTTGCAGTGGGTGTGGCCTTGGGCTTCCTTATAATTGTTGTCTTTATCTCTTATATGATTGGAAGAAGGAAAAGTCGTACTGGTTATCAGTCTGTGTAATCAATTAAATCTAGTGGGTTTTGTTTTGTTTTCAATTAGAAGTTACGTTTCCATTGGCTAAAAGCCAGGACATGCTGTGCAATAGATTGTTTAAGATATGCAGACAAACTTAAGTGAGTTGCTAGCTAACTTGGGCATGAGTACACTTATTTAAGACAAAATATATTAGGACCAATTTTTTTGTTTTTTTTCTTCCTTTGTTAAAGTATAATTAAAAGAAAAATTGTGGCTTAGAATATTTTAAGTTAGTAATGATTTTAGGCCCCTGGATCCAATTATGAAAGCATTTTTACTGATGTGTAATTTATATGTTACAGTTACTTATACTTTACTACTTTGATGTTATTTGCAAAATCAAAGGTGTTAAAGAATTTAACGTGCTTCAGGAAATAAATTCAAGAATATAATGGATTCATTTTCATTAGTGGCAGAAACGAAATTTGGTTCATGATAAGACTTCCTTTCCCCACCTCCTGATCAGCATTATTTAAATCTGTATATTTTTTGTTAAGAAAGAAATGGCTTCATGATATCGTATTTAATAGCAAAAGTTTGGCTGTTTTCTTCGTCACTGTTAATAGCTACTATATTTTAACAGGGAAATTTCTTTTTTTTTTTCTGGAGTTTGGAATATACTGATTATCTCAGACTTGACATTTATACTGAAGGATGAAGTAAGACCTTCAGCTTTTTTTAAAAAGGTGTTGATTTGGAGCACCTGTATGGGTTATGGTTTATTAAGGTTGTGGTTTAGAAAGATTTTTTCCCTCAGAGCCTTAACTTGTTAAGAAGGTTCATTTATCCTGCACTGAAAACAAAAACTCTATATACTTTGTTTGTGTGCCTCCTGCACTCTCCCATTCCCTACATGAATATGCTCTAGTTGATATTTTTAATATATTGATTTCTTTTTTCTCACAGCAACAAGTGCTTACTCTAGAGGTTAGTGGGCCCTGATATGTCATCAGTCAGATGCCTGCCTAGCCAAAGCTGGACCAAGATTATTCTGTACATTTGTTGATCTTGATGTAGACTTATATCCCTGTAGGGACCGCTAATAGCTTTGGCTTCTGGAGTAAGGTACTAGAGACCGCTCATCCCCGTGTCTGCTTGATTGGTTCAGCTGTTCAATTGCACTTTTATTTGGAAGCACAGTGTTGAAGTTGTCTGGAGTTCAAATGGCTGCTTTGTACACCTGTCATTAGTGTAAGGCAGATGTTTATTTTATCAAGCTATTTTATCTGTATATTTAACTAAAAACAAAAGTTCCCAAAGATCTGCCTTCACTTCAGAAAATATTTTTTGGATTAAAAAATTTAAGCCTAAACCTTAAATAAAGTGAGTTGGTTATTCAATCCAAGGATTAAGTCCCAATCTACCTCTCAGCACAATGCAGAAGCTCACCACTGTATTGCTGCCATTAACTCATGCCAGAACCCTTTGTCAATAACTGGAATTACAAAATTTTGTTAAAGAAAATTTATCAAGATCTTTCTTTACTGCCTTCTCTATATGTACATCTCAAAAACATGTACATCTCAAAAACTGGAGTAGAAAGTTAGATTGCTCAATTACAACTCCTCTAGAACTCTACAGCTCTGACATGCAGATTCACACTCTCCTCTATTTGCTAAGTATGTAAAGAATGTTTTCTTTTAAAGTGTTCTCTTTTGAGAACAACTGCTTATTTGTTATAAAAGCATTTGGTTAAATTGATGGCATCATAAAAAACAGTGGCTTCATTTCAATACATATTTTTGAGATGATTGTCTAGAAGCCAGATTAACTAAATCCAGCTTGTGACCTTGCTAAGCATATAAATTGGAAATGCAGATACATTCAAAATTATGGGTTCATTTAAAAGTGTTCTACTTTTTGGGTATGAGACTAATATCACTAATTCCTCAATAGTTATCATGGCTCTATCTTAATTAATTAGAAAATATGTGTGTTTAATTCTCTGAGAATTAAAATACAGAATATTAACAGAGGGTTAAAAACTGCTTCAACTCCAATAAGATAAAGGAAGCTCAAAATCTATGAGCTGAGTGTTTAATTAGCTTTGCCTACTGGGTTCATTTTTATGTCAATACAACAGTGGATCAGACAGTACGACTTTGAACTGGTGAATGTAAAGAATTGTTTTTCACCTAAGCTGCTTTGGAAGAACTGATGCTTGCTGCTAACTAAAGTTTTGGATGTATCAATTTAGAGAACCAATTACTACCTGCAAAATAAAGCATACTGTGGTACTTCTGTTTGATCTAGTATGTGTGATTTTAGATTGATGGATTAAAAATTAATAAAGATCATGCATTTCATGCCACTATGGATAACCTCATTTTTATTCTATATGCTCAGCCTTAAGAGCTTAGAGTTAATTGTATAACCTAAGTTCCTTAAATTCTAGTCTCTTGGATTGTCAACAGGAATCATAGGATCTCATAGATCTGCAACTTAACCAAGTCCTGTCATTAGGAAGGCACTAGTACAGAACCTTTAGTACAGACACCTCAAATAGGGGGACCTACATAGTCATGGAAATTACAGGAAAACATCAAAAACAAAATATGGAAATCTAACAAATGTAAGAACATCTTAACAAATGTACTTTCAGCGTATGTCTGTCTGCATTGATGAACTGTACTCATTGTTGAAGTTAATTTCATTCTGAGTGAGATATACCTCAGGGATATGGTGGGGCAAGGGGATGAGCTATCCATTTTCTGAATTTCCTTTAAATTCCTTGCAATCCAGTCTAATGCTCAATTTTTATATAATTGGATAAAACGACAACACATACATAAACATACTCCTTTTTACATAAGAAGTATTTTTGGTGGGAGAAGGAATTAGACATTGGCTCCCTCTATAGTTCCAGAATAATAGGGTTTCATTTTCTGAAAGACATTTAATAGCTTGTAATTAAGTCAAAAAAAAATGGCCTTCATAACTCTGCCACCTCACGAGGCCTCTGAAATAAGCACTTTAAGTTGACTGATCATCAGGAAGAGTGGTTCCATATATGCTGCTGTGAGGGTTACAATGTATCTAGAAAGTCAATTTGGAGGGTCATCTTTTTAAGTTCAATGTGTATACTTTTTGAATGCCAGAACTGCCTTTAGAATTCTGATGAAATGTTTTTCCTTTGTTTTTGCTGTCTGCATGTATTTTGATAGCAGTGTAAGTTTGGGTCCCTTTAATTTCAAGAGGTATGCATAATGAATGTGAGAAATCTTGCCATACAATGCATCTTTAGTAGGAAAAAGCCATAATTTTATTGAGCAGTTATAGTGCTTTGCACTTTAAACACGTTATTTCATTTAATACACCAACTGTCTGAGGTTGGGGGTATCATTTCCAGTTTACAGATGAGATAACTGAGGCTCGAGTTGGTTGCTTAACCAAAGTCACACAGGATTAAGTGGCAAAATGAACATTTGAGCCCAGTTCTATTTGCCCCCCAAAGAACATGCAGTTAACCACTATACATCCTGCCTTTTGCAGAAACAATAGATTTTTTTAAAGCACATGCCTTACATTAAATGATTACAGAAATCTGACTTCTGTACTCTTCTATCTTGTATGTAGTTGCCTTATAAATATTCTTCAATATTCTTAAAATAACTTGAGTTTATCCAGCCCACTTGTGGGGCAGATGGATGTTATGGCAGCATGCCTTTTGGAAGATCAAAACCAAGCCCAGTTTGCACTGTACCGCATCAGTAATATTAAGCCCTGAATGTCACTTTTTTTCAGGGTAGCCTCATCTGGTTATTCTGATCACATATCATTGTCATTCTGCCCTCAAACTCTTGTGCATCATGAATCATTTTGACTGTGTATTAGTGTCTTTAAGAAACTAAATGGAACTGTCTCTCTCTTCTCACTTTCCTTAATACCATTCATACCCCTTCCCCTCCTCCCTCAGCTTTAAGTGCAGTGTAGCCATGACACTCAACTATCTTTGCCAGGTGGTTCTGAACCCTATTAATACACAGTTCCTATTCCCAAATCTAAGGCCTTTTGGGAAGGGTTTCAAGAATTTTTTTTTTTTTTTTTTTTTTTTTTTTTTTTTTTTT
>NW_016826056.1:145420-151836 GCF_001698545.2 Rhinopithecus bieti
AAAAAAAAAGAAAGGAAAGAAAAGAAAAAAAGAAAAGATCAAATTGTGAAGCTATGGGGTAAGTCTCACAGAATTCAATTGAAAGAAGTACATCTTGGACTCAAAGGAATACAGAATTAGATTATAAAGCTTCAACTGAGAGAATACACGGGTGATGACTACCAAGAAAGTTTAGGAAAAAATGAACAATGAGTAATAACTTTCACTGCATTTGTTAAAATGTATTAGAAAGCTAGAATCAGATGTTAGGTGGGTATAAGAATAGACCAACAGTTCAAAGGACAAGACACAGTATGCACACAAATATATACAGCAGTATGTATTTATGTGTATGTGTATATACATTATGTATGTATATACAGTATGCGTGTGTATATGTGTGTGTGTGTGTGTATATATAGTATTTGATAAGGATATTGTTTTCAGATGAGTGGGGAAAGAATGGAACGTTTACAAATGATGCTGAGGGCCAGGCATGGTGGCTCATGCCTGTAATCCCAGCACTTTGGGGGGCCAACACAGGTGGATCACTTGAGGCCAGGAGTTTGAGACCACCCTGGGCAAAATAGCAAGACCCTGTCTCCACAAAAAATAAAAAATAAAAATTAGCTGGATGTGGTGGCACATGCCTATATTCCCAGATACCCAGGAGGCTGAGGTGGCAGAATTCTTTGAGTCCAGGAGTTTGAGGTTGCAGTGAGCCATGATTATACCACTGCACTCTAGTCTGGGCAACAGAGGGAGACCCTGTCTCAAAAAAATAAATTAAAAGAAATATGATGCTGAGATACTAAGATACTAGGTTAGCTATTTGGGGGAAAATACACTTAGTTGCCTACTCACAATACCAAAAGAATTCAAGGATAGAGTTAAGTTTAAAAAAAAAAAAACTATAAAAGGTATAGAATCAAATATAATGGCTGTTTATTTTATCTCAAAATAAAGACCTTCCTAAGAATAGAAGAAAAAGAAGAAATGGCAGTGGAAAAAAAGATTTCCATATAAAAACATTTAATATATCTGACCACTAAAATGCTACCAGACACAAATTTACAGGTAAACTACAAACAAGGGAAAGTATTTGCAATCTTAAGTATAACAAAGAGTTAAGGTGATATTTTTACTATCAAATAAATACAAACAAGATAAGATGAATATTCCCTGAATAAACTGGAATAAGGACATGAATAGCAAAGTCATGCCAGAAGAATTGCTGATGGATAAGCAACTTGAAAAAATGTTCCATCTCCCTAGTAAACAAAGAAATACAGGTCGAGTATCCCATATCTGAAATGCTTGGGACCAGAAGTGTTTTGGATTTTAGATTTTTTTTTTTTTTAGATTTTGGAATATTTACCTTATATTTGCCAGTTGGACATCCCTAATCTGAAAATCTGAACTGCTCTGATGAGCATTTACTTTGAGCATCATGGTGGCACTCGAAAAGTTTTGGGTTTTGGAGCATTTCAGGTTCTGGGTTTTTGGATTACAGATGTTCAGCCTGTATAAATTAAAACAACATATCTTTCAAACTGGCTAAGATATTTTTAGTGACAATATTCACTCTTGGCCATGATACAGAAGACTGCACACTAACGATGCTGGGAGTGAAAATAAAAATTTTCAAACAATCTAAGTACCCAGTAAGATAGAACTAAGTAAGCATATTGTGAAATGTTGACATGACAAAATGTTACAAAGCCATTTAATATCACAATATCAAAAATAAAGAATATGAGACTGTGCTTGTGTCTTACTGTTAAGTGAGAAATGAACATCAGAAAGAAATATGTACCATTCTGTTTTGGTAAATAAATCTCTCTACCTCTATCTCTCTTTCTCTCTACATATCTACATCTAACTACTCGTCTACCACCCAAAAAGTGTTTCTGCCTGTCCTTATACCTTACCACGTGATTGGTACAGAGTCCACCACAGCAGGCTCCAGATTGGAACCGTTACTTCTACAGTTGAGGCCACAACAGAATGTGTACTGTGTCCTGTCTTGGTATATATGTACGTATATCTGTAAATATGGGTGTGTATGTAAAGTAAATACATCAAAGTATAAACAGCAGTCACCTCCAGGTTTTGGGATTATGGGTGGTGTGAATTGTTTTTCATAGTTCTTTTTTGATAAATGCAGTCTATTTTGATAATCAGAAGGGTCTCGGGAAAATGATTTCCCAAGAGAGTAGATTTAAATCTCCTTGATTCTTTCCTGTGTGTCTTGGTTTCTAGTGTTGGTGCTCGAAAAGGAGTTAGCGGAAGGAGAGGATTGGGGACATGGCTCCTAGGGGTGTTGGCCTGGTTCTTTCTTGCGTTCTGCATGTGAGAGCTGGCCCCATGAGAGGACAAAGCCTCCACTTCTACCAGATATCAGGGCACTCTCCTCATTTGAAACATGTTTTATCAAGAAAATTCCTTTATTTTACGTTGTTCATCAGTCCAGTCACTTAGCCTTGATCACGTGCCGCTCTCCCGCCCCCCACAGGAATACAGAAGCACACTTATCCGTCAGTCTATTGTTCTCTCCTGTGATGCCTGACAGGTGCTTCCCCCTAGCCCTGCATATTATCTGCAGAGGTTTCCATAGTAAGGGTCTGAGTTGGAGCCACTACTTGCAGCTGAATGAGAGTGGAAGTTTTGATGGCAAGAGCCTTGGTGGGGGTGGGGATGGGGGACATGCCAAACATCGCATGCTGTCTATCTCCTGCATCTCTGTCTCTGCAGGTTTTGCCAGGCCAACACTCCTAGGAGCCATGTCCCCAACCCTCTCCTGCCATTTCCTTTCCTAGCACCAATACTATCCATAGCAACGAAGCCTGACTCTTTTGGCACATCATCCCACTTCCCTTTCTGCCATACTGTCTCTGTGACTCAAATTTCCTTCATTATCATCAATGATATGGGTCAAGGTATTGGCATACCCTATTAACTGCTATTAATTGGTAAGGGTAAAAAGTTAAGGCACTGTGTTATAGTAGAAAAAGCATGGAGTTTTGTCGCGACCTGCAGGACAGTCGACACGGACCCTGGAAGGGGGAGTGGGAATGGAGGGGACAAGAAAACAGGAGAAATGAAGACAAGACAAATAGCCTGATCAAGTCTCGTTTAATGGCGGCGGTGCAATGCCTTATATAGGCTGGCAGGGGAAGAGGTTGGGCCAGGGCGGTGACTGGGGGCCGGGTTTTCCCCAATTACAATCGCGCCTGCGCCGTTGGTTAGTAATTTTCCCGGGCGCGGAATCGCGCCTGCGCTGTAGGCTGCATATCTTCCTGGGCGCGGGAAATGTTTAAGCGCGCGCGGGAGAAGTTTGTAATGAAGAACCCGGAAATGTGCCATCTTGTCTCCGCTTTATGGAGATTAAGCAACGGAGGTCGGCTAATTCCGGGCCTCATGGCTCCGGACAGAGTTTGGTGCCAGGCAAATTGGAGTTTGAACCCAGGCTTTACCAACTCCCAACTGAATGACTTCAGGTAGGTGATTGAGTTGCTCCATCTGTAAAATAGGATAGAATATCCTCCTTGAAGAACAGTTAAAGGGGGGGTAGCTATTATACCTATAACTTTACAGAGATGTGATGATTACTAACAGGATAATGGCCATAAAGTCTCACATAGAAGGCACTCAATGGTATGAGTAGGCAATCGAGAGGCATCCCTTATACTCATTACCCCAGCATCACAAAGCAGAACCCCGAGGGTAGGGGAAGGGAATCAACACTTTTTGCGGTCTGAAGAAATTCAGAAACTTGTTCAAGGTTGCACACCTAGTGAATAGCAGAGCAGGTATTTGAACTCAGTTCTCTCTGGTGCCAAAGCTCAGGCTCTTCCCACAAACATCTCACTTCCTGCTTTTATGTACATGTTCCATTCCCAGAACGAAGGGAGAATTGACAGCCAACTTCAGTGATTCTGGCCAAAGATTCAGGCAGGTTACTGTGAAAAAAGCCCTGATATGTGGGGTAATCACACTGAGCTATATAAAAAGCTATGCACAGAACTTCATACATTCCAGTGGACATCAGAGTACATTGTGAAGCCCTAAATGAACCAATTATAATGAGAACTAGGGTTATTCGTTCACATTACACTATGGATGAAAACAAAAGTTCTCAAACTTCAGTGTGCATCAGAAACACCTACTGGGCCCCACTTCTGGAACTTCTGGGGTCAGGAAGTCTGAGTGGGGCCTGATCATTTGCATTTGTAGCAGGTTCCCAGGTGATCCTGATGCTTCTGGTCCAGAAACTACACATTGAGAACCACATTAAAATGTACTATAACACTTCCAAGTCTCATCTGTGTCCTGTCTTCCAAAAATTCCAAGGAGCTATCAGCATATGAGTATCACAAAACCTTAGGTGCCAATCCAGAAACCCTAGCTTTGGATTTGATGTCTCTGATGGACCCTTTCCCCTCCAGCACTCCAAAGTAAGTAACCAAGGCCTTCCTGGTAATTGTGACTGTCAGGGAAATGAGAATGCTGGTGGGGCAGGGCCACTTTTGTTCTCTGTCCCCATTCCTGTGCCCATACCAAGCAGGTAGCCGGCCTCCACTCCCCTTCACCTCAGGGAACATTTGTCTTGTGAGCAGACAGGCTACAGCCTGGCTGTTTTCCGGAATCCTAAACACCTTGCTAGGATTATGCATAGGAGAGAGGGGACAGTGACTTGGCAGGCAGAAATGCATAAGGGAAGTTTCTGCACATGGGACGTCGGGGGACCTCAGGGAGACAGGATCTCAGGGAAATGGCTTAGTGGTACGCAGGAGGCTGGATCCCAGACATCAGAGCGCCAAGCCTAGGTAGAAGAAGCATCTTCCTCACCTGACCTCTCATGCCCCACCATCCCTGGAGCAGCCTGCCCTGGAGCAGTCCCATCTTCAAGGGGCCATGTGGACAGTGAGGGTAGCAGGGAAAATCACGATGTACTGAAGGTCCCACGAGGTGCCCCTAATCCTTGGGTAACTTGTCGGAAGAGGAAGGGCCCTCCAGTAGTGAACGAGATTGAACTTCAGTGGGATGGAGGGAACATACAGATTTAAGCTGCCACCTCTGAGCAAACTGCCCTGACATACACATGACACAGAAGACACAGCAGTGAAGTGCACACTCTTTATTACTAGTTAGGATCAGAAAACCCTTGACAAAGATTGATCTTGGTGAGCTGGGCGGGATCTCATGGGGTAACCGGTGAACACTTTTAGCTCAGATTGGAGGTAGATCTAACTAACCATTCCTGGCTCCCTTCTTGCCTTGTAGCAGCTGCCTTGGGGAGCAGACAGCCTGCAGTGAACACACCAAGAGGGAGAGAAGGGGCCCAGAGGCATTCCCAAGAGTACTCGCCCAGTCCAGTTCTATTTTTAACCCACATATTCCTCTCAAGAGAAGCACCATCCAGAGCTTGGTGCCCCTGAGGTCTGTCCTTGGAATCCATTTTGTTCTTCATGCACTGTTGACTGGAAAGGGACTTGGGATGGGGGCAGCCCCAGGCTGAGGGCTAGAGTGTGTAGCCAGCACCCCCTGCCCTCAAGCACGGTCTTTCTTCAAGACACCCCAGTGGTCTTTCAGTCAGGCTGGTGGGCAACCAAGAAAATGCCTGTCCCAGTGCAGTGGCTCATGCCTGTAATCCCAGCACTTTGGGAGGCCAAGGCGGGCGGATCATGAGGTCAGGAGATCCAGACTGTCCTGGCTAACACGGTGAAACCCCGGATCTACTAAAAATACAAAAAAATTAGCCGGGCGTGGTGGAGGGCGCCTGTATTCCTGGCTACTCAGGAGGCTGAGGTAGGAGAATGGCGTGAACCCAGGAGGCAGAGCTTGCAGTGAGCTGAGATCGCGCCACTGCACTCCAGCCTGGGTGACAGAGCGAGACTCTGTCTCGAAAAAAAAAAAAAAGAAAAAAAGGAAAAAAAAGAAAGAAAGAAAGAAAAGAAAAGAAAGAAAGAAAAGAAAATGCCTGTCCCTCTCAAGGGAGGAAATCAGTAGGCAATCAGAAAAGCCCTGCCTGCACTTTCCTAATATTTGCCACTGCCCATTCATTTCCATTGGGACTAATGTGGTGAGCAGTTCAGTCACTCAAGGACTTTCATGAAAGTCTGTTTGACACTTCCCCAAGAATTACAAGAATAGATCTTGATGTTATTTCAACTGGATTTATCCAAAGGGCACACTATGTGCAAGGGTACAGAGACACCCCTGATCTACACCGTATTTCAAATTAGGCTTTCTTGGCCGGGCACGGTGGCTCATGCCTGTAATCCCAGCACTCTGGGAGGCCGAGGCTGGTGGATCACCTGAAGTCAGGAGCTCGAGACCAGCCTGGCCAACATGGTGAAACCCAATCTCTACTAAAAATACAAAAAATTAGCCAGGCGTGGTGGCAGGCAACTGTAATCCAAGCTACTTGGGAG
>NW_016826056.1:151948-154499 GCF_001698545.2 Rhinopithecus bieti
AAAAAAAAAAAAAAAGAAAGAAAGAAAGAAAAAGAAAAGAAAGAAAGAAAAGAAAATGCCTGTCCCTCTCAAGGGAGGAAATCAGTAGGCAATCAGAAAAGCCCTGCCTGCACTTTCCTAATATTTGCCACTGCCCATTCATTTCCATTGGGACTAATGTGGTGAGCAGTTCAGTCACTCAAGGACTTTCATGAAAGTCTGTTTGACACTTCCCCAAGAATTACAAGAATAGATCTTGATGTTATTTCAACTGGATTTATCCAAAGGGCACACTATGTGCAAGGGTACAGAGACACCCCTGATCTACACCGTATTTCAAATTAGGCTTTCTTGGCCGGGCACGGTGGCTCATGCCTGTAATCCCAGCACTCTGGGAGGCCGAGGCTGGTGGATCACCTGAAGTCAGGAGCTCGAGACCAGCCTGGCCAACATGGTGAAACCCAATCTCTACTAAAATACAAAAATTAGCCAGGCGTGGTGGCAGGCAACTGTATTCCCAGCGACTCCGGAGGCTGTGGCAGGAGAATCAATTGAACCCAAGAGGCCGAGGTTGCAGTGAGCTGAAGTTGCGCCATTGCACTCCAGCCTGGGCAATAAGAGTGAAACTCCGTCTCAAAACAAACAAACAAACAAACAAAAAACAAAAACAAACAAAAAACAAATTAGGCTCTCTTATCTCACCCAATTGGATTATAATGTGTGCACCAGATGACAACATATAGTTTCTAACACACACTAGGCCATCAATGACTATTTAATCAATAAATTAATGAATGAAATTAAACAAACTTGCTATAATCTCTAAAATTTAATGCTATATTCCCAACCCCCTTTGAACTCAGCTATATCAATCCCTTTTCTCCAACAGGATTAAGTTCTAACAAAATCTGTCTATTCTCCCTTGTTCCAAAATACATGCAGAACATCTCCTTCCTGATTCCTTTGCATTATTTTCAGCAGCAGCCAGTTGAGGTCTCACTGAGGTGAAGGATGCTGAGAGCCAGAAGGGTATTTTGTGAGGTTTCACATGCTGAGAGCCGGATCATTTTCAGTTTCATGCAAGATTCCTGGAGTTTAGAGACACAAAAAACAGGCCCTCACCTATGAATGTTATAGGAATAAATCAAACAAATATGAACACTGCTATAGTTTATAATATGACAATAGCAATCTCAAGGAAAAAGCAATGTTCTAGAAGATGATGTGTCTTATGTTCTAAAAGCATGGCTATTCCCAGCCAAAAGCCTAGTGTTGAGGACAGAGGAGGTTAAGGAAAATGCAGAAGGAGAAAAACAGAACGCTCCATAACATCAGTTTCAGGGTGTCAACTAATTAGTAGCAGCCACCCAGAGTCCACCACCTGTAAAGTTAAATGCAATTGGGGAAATTTTCCTTTTAAAGATGGACATATTCAATAGAATCTCATCTTTCTTGAAAACAATACTCGGCCGGGAGCAGTGGCTCACACCTGTAATCCCAGCACTTTGGGAGGTCAAGGTGGGCAGATCACTTGAGTCCAGGACTTCAAGACCAAACTGGGCAACATGGCAAGACCCTGTCTTTAATTAAAAAAAAAAATGCAGAACCTAGCCAGGCATGGTGGTGTGCACCTGTGGTCCCAGCTACCCAGGGGGCTGAGATGGGAGGATTACCTGAGCCCAGGAGATTGAGTCTGTAGTGGGCCATGATAACACCACTGCACTCCAGCCTGGGTGACAGAGTGAGACCATATCTCAATAAATAAATACATAGTAATATGTGCTATCAAGATAATATAAGTTTATATGAGAGACAGGAATTCTACAGGGAGCTGAGATTGTCCCCTGTATAAAAGGCATTTAGCGAAGGTCTCTTTGAGATGACATTTGAGCTGAGACCTAGGACTCCAATTACAAAAGTCTTGTGTAGAAAAAGCTTCAAATCTCCAAGGAATAGAAAAGATCTTGGCCTGGTGCGGCTGGGATTACACCTGTAATCCCAGCACTTTAGGAGGCCGAGGCAGGCAGATCTCTTGAGCTCAGGAATTCAGGGCCAGCCTGAACAACATGGAGAAAAGCCATCTCTACTAAAAATACCAAAAAAAAAAAAAAATTAGCTGGGCGTGGTGGTGCACACCTGTGGTCTCAGCTGCTTGGGAGCCTGGGGTGGGAGGAGGATGGCTTGAGCCCAGGGAGGAGGGGTTGCAGTGAGCTGAGAACATGCCACTGCACTCCAACCTAGGTGACAGAGTGGGACGGTGTTTCAAAAAAAAGGAAAAGAAGAAGAAGAAAGAAGGAAAGGGAGGAAGGGAGGAAGGGAGGAAGGGAGGAAGGGAGGAAGGAAGGGGAAAAGAAAGAAGAAAGAAAGAAAAGAAAGAAGGAAAGAAAGAAAGAAGAAAGAAAGAAAGAAAAGAAAGAGAAAGAAGAAAGAGAAATAAAGAAAAAAGAAAGAAGAAAGGAAAGAAAGAAAGAGAAAGGAAAGAAAGAGAAAGAAAGAAAAGAAAAAGGAAGGAAGGAAGGAAGGAAGGAAGGAAGGAAGGAAGGAAGGAAGGAAGGAAGGAAGGAAGGTGGGT
>NW_016826056.1:155541-160960 GCF_001698545.2 Rhinopithecus bieti
AAAAAAAATTAGCTGGGCGTGGTGGTGCACACCTGTGGTCTCAGCTGCTTGGGAGCCTGGGGTGGGAGGAGGATGGCTTGAGCCCAGGGAGGAGGGGTTGCAGTGAGCTGAGAACATGCCACTGCACTCCAACCTAGGTGACAGAGTGGGACGGTGTTTCAAAAAAAAGGAAAAAGAAGAAGAAGAAAGAAGGAAAGGGAGGAAGGGAGGAAGGGAGGAAGGGAGGAAGGGAGGAAGGGAGGAAGGGAGGAAGGAAGGGGAAAAGAAAGAAGAAAGAAAGAAAAAGAAAGAAGGAAAGAAAGAAAGAAGAAAGAAAGAAAGAAAAGAAAGAGAAAGAAGAAAGAGAAATAAAGAAAAAAGAAAGAAGAAAGGAAAGAAAGAAAGAGAAAGGAAAGAAAGAGAAAGAAAGAAAAGAAAAAGGAAGGAAGGAAGGAAGGAAGGAAGGAAGGAAGGAAGGAAGGAAGGAAGGAAGGAAGAAAGAAAGAAAGAAAGAAAGAAAGAAAGAAAGAAAGAAAGAAAGAAAGAAAGAAAGAAAGAAAGAAAGAAGGATCTTAGTGTGACTAGAGCATGATATGTTTGGAAGACAGTGGAATGAGATGATGTTAAGAACATATATAAACAAAGATATTATCTTGCATGGCCTCAAAAGCAATAGTAAGAAGACTAAATTTTATTCTAGGTGTGAGTAGGTGACACTGTAGTGCTTTTTGTTGTTGTTGTTCTGCTTTTTCTTTTTTTTCTTTTTTTAGTGATAGCGTCATCAGATCTTAAACGTTTTACTCTGAATGTGGCGTGGAATAGAGATTATATAGAAATTAAGAATATAAATAGGGAATAGTGTGGAAGTTGTTGCAACTGACAAAGCAAGTAATGATCAAGATTTGGTTTAGTCTAAAGTGTTGTTATTGGAGATGAACACCAACTCCAGTAATATGTGGAATGGGGTTCATCTGGGGAGAGGCTGAGAATGTATTTTGAAAGTAAACTTGACAGGCATTATAGATTGTTTGGCTAGGGGGGTGTAAAGATTGCAAGAAAGAAAGGAGATAAGGGTGACCTACAGTTTTTAAGTTTGAGCCAAGTGGCTGAATAATGGTACCATTTCTGAGATGGAGAAGATTGGGAAAAGAAAGGAAAAAGCAAGAGTACTGTTTATATATATATTTTAGTTTTAAATTTACTTTTATTTCTATTTTTATTTTTTTGAGACAGGGTCTCACTATGTTGCCCAGGCTGGTCTCAAACTCCTCGGCTTAAGCAGTCCTCCTACCTCGGTCTTCCAAAGTGCTGATATTATGGGCATAAGCCACCGTGCCCAGCCCAAGAGTACTGTTTCAGAGACGTGGTTTGTGATGTCTCTTAGCAACCAGGATAGAGATATCAAGTAGGTCTTCTGGGATTCAAAGGTCTGGAGCACAGGGAAGAAATTGTGTTGGAAATATAAATTTGGAAATCTATTGATGGTATTTAACAACCATGGACCAGAATGAGACCCCCTAGGGAGAAGAGAGTCATATAGAGATTAATAGAAAACAGTGGACTGAGTCCTGGGGCACTCCAAATGTTAGAATCATAGTTACAGTCAGTCATTGAAAGTGTAAAGATGATTCCATGTTAATTTGGATTTAACCTTTAAAATCAGATAATTATGGTGATGTATGTTATTTCAGCCAATGAAAAATATGAAAAACTCCCCAGATAATTTTGTGTATCTATAATCACACCCAGTGAGAAAATATATTATCAAAATAATGCTATTGGCCTATCTTATTTATAAGTATAGTTGCAAAGAGATAGCACTGACATGTCTACGTTGTTTTTGTTTAATATCCAAGAGCAATTCCTTGTGAGATTCTTGCATTATACTTGAAGTAGTACAACTTTTGAAGGTATATTATGATAAGTTAAAGATGTACATTATAAGTTAAAGATGTATATTCCACACCATAGAAAAAGAGGGACAACTTCCAGGCTCATTTTGTGAAGCCAACACAATTTTAACAGTCAATCAGGAAAGATAGTGTATAAAGTAATACTGTACAAATTATACTGACACATCTGCAAAAATTCTACATAAAATATCTGTAAAGTTACTGTATCAACATTCCTGTGGCAGATATTGTTGGTTAATAACCAACAACAAAGTCCACTCTTTTGCTAACACAGCCTACACATTGCTCAGTGAGTGGCAAGCCCTGGGTGGCACCTCATGATTGGTTTCAGGCAATGTTATTCTTTGTCAGTGACTGGTTTAGGGGTAGACGTGTAACCCTGTGATGGTCAATAAGATATATCAGGAAATTTTCTGGGTGGGTTTCAGGGAAATATTTTTCTTTGCAATTAGATAGAGGACCAATAAAGTGAAATCCATTCACCATGAGTCCCAATCCTTTATGTTTGTGATGCAAGTATATAAGGGCATGTTGTTTGGAGCTATAGGAGTTACCTTGAGACCATGAGAACAGACATGACAGACATATGTTGTGACCATCATGCAGAAACAGGGTGAACCGTCACCCAAATTTGGTTCAGAGGTCAAGACTGATGGTACCACACATGCACTAAGAGAATACAAAAATGTTTATTACTTACCTAATGCAGCTTTCTGGAGAAAGCAGGTAAGCCTCCCAAGTTGATTCAAAAATTGCTTGAGAGAGCAAAGAAAGGAGACCGGCTTAGAATTTTAATTATGGTTAGGGATGGGACTCGGGTAAAGGTTTCTGTGTGTGGGCAGGGGCTTGTATGGTTTGAAACACCTGCTGGCACTAAAGGAGGGAGCACTAAAGCTTTCTTATCAACTTGCCCAGATGTGAGGCATAAGGGGAGAGTGAAGGGTGAGGCCTAAAAGCTGTTAACAGTCAAACATCAAAAAATGGAGTCAGGCACTTCATTATAATTTACCCCGATGTTTGAGTGATGACAAAAATATAACATGTTTCATTTAATTGAATTTGAACTTGTTTAAATAAGCGGTTGTGGGACTCTATGAAGCCTGAAGCCTGTAACCTATAAGGAAGGTGAAATTTCCATTGAATGCCTTGTTTCAGAGCCTAGTGTTGTGTATTCTGAGAAGTGAAATAAGTGCCTTGGTAACTATCAGTAATGTCTGGAACTACAAAGAGGGTAAGGATTGTCCTGATGAAGTTTTATATTGCTTCAGTATATGTACAGGTATGTGCTACCCTGATTTATATTTCAGATATCTATGAGGCAGTAGATTACCACAGTTCTTTACCTCAAAGAGGGAATCCTTGGACAAGAAATTGTTATTACTGTCATTGGCTAGACCAAATAGCGAGACCATTGACAATGGCCTGAAAGTGTGTAAAATGGTGCAGATGGGGCTGATTTTTGGCCATAGAAAACAGCACTAAGATGCCTGACTGAAGTTTGCCAATTGTATTAGCCTTGAGTCTCATCTTTTGTCAGGGATGTCCTGGTAAAGGGATGAAAAATAGTAGCTTCAGTTAATACCAATCACATGTAATGTTAACAATGTCATCTGTAAAGTATACAAACTCCCATTGCCATTGATTTAGTTGATCCTAGAGGGTGCCTCAGGTGGCTAAGAGGTCTTGTAGAAGGTTGACCTCTACCACCATGACATCTGGTAAGGAACTGAGTACAAGGGAGGCCACGCCCTCCTGAAGGTGGGATATGCCACCGGGTTTAGGTTTGGTTCCATCCGGGAATAAGGAGTACTTGGTGGCCATCGCAAGCTTCTGGGGTGCTGCTTCTATGGCTCAATACATAGTGGACATCTAGGTATGGAGAGCCATGGGCTCAAGGCATGCGGGCCCTCTATTTCTGGAAAAGTCCAGTATGCAGCTAGCAATTGCCTACAGCACAGGGCTGAGGAGGGCAGTTTTTTTGGCCCATAGGCAACGTATGGACAATATGGGTGGTCCAGAGACTCCAAGAGGCACAAAAGGAGGTTACTAACACCTATACCATGAAAAGAATCTGATGGAGGAGCATTAACAGGAGGGGCTGTTGTATTTCAATTTGGACAGAATCTAGAGCCTTTTGTTGGAGGCGTGTCCGTTCAAGGTGGGTTGATTTGCAAATAACCACATAGATGGACTTAAGTAAAATTCGTAAGGGAGGAATATGTTGCCTTCTGAACTCAAAAAACCTAAAAGATGTTAGGCTTGTGGCTTATTTTAACACTGCAGGGACTGAGAGGATCTATAGCTATTTCTTGACAGTGTCAGGTACAGAGTAGCCCTTGGTTTGCCAAATAATTTTCGGGAATTTACGGATCTGGTGGAGCCTTGTATTGTGTAAGTCAACGGCCTGTTCATTCTTTTGAGCTCCTTTATGAGTAACTGTATGTTCTTAGTGTGTGAAATGAATATCATCAGAAGAGGATATCATGAATATAATGTCATATCTGTGCCCATGAAAAAAGTTGGGTGCAGATAAAATTGTATCTGCAAAGATTGTGTGTAATGGCAAGGCTGTTGAAGTACCCCATGGATATATTGTGTCCCTTAGGAGGTGAGCACAAACTGGAGTTGAGAGGTTGTTAAAATAGGCATTGAACAGAATATATTAGCCATATCTATTATAGCAAAATATTTATCAGTTTCTGATTAGATGCAGTCAATAACTTAAATGATTTTGGGTATAGGCCCTTAATGGATGAAGCCACAGCATTGAAGTTGCACTAATCTACTGTGAGGCACCATTCATTTTTTCCAAGTTTAACAGCAGGCTATTGAAGCCCAGTAACTTAAGAAGAAAGAAAGAAAGAAAGAAAGAAAGAAAGAAAGAAAGAAAGAAAGAAAGAAAGAAAGAAAGAAAGAAAGAAAGAAAAAAAAAAGAAAGAAAGAACAGGCTATATTGGATGGTGATAAACAGGAGCAGTGGTGTCAACCACTCCTTTTCTCAATAAGCCTTGTATAATGTGTTTCAATCCTTGAAGACCCTATTTTAGTTTACATTGGACCTTATTAAATACTTTAGTGGGGGTGGGGAGAGATGGAAAAGTCCATGTGGTCCCATTTTAAAGCCAATTTGTAAGTGCCAAAAACTTAGTTTTAATTTATTACCTGCTGGATCAGAGCATCCATGTCCACTATGGGATATTTTAGGGCAATGGGTACAATAATCATGGGGAATTTAGGCAACGCAATTGTTTTGATAGTTAAAGTGGGGCATAACTGTTTGTCCTCTACTTTTATGTTCAGTAACTCCCTGAACATTATAGGGGGTGTGTTGTTCAAATTTAGAAGGATCCCCAGGTATTAGTGAACCCAAGTATTGATTGAAGCCATGAAGGTTTGCCAATTGGTGCGTTTTAGCAGATACTGAAGTTAATTCATAAGCGATGTTGTAGAGGTGCAAAAGAAATTCAGTGCACATTTATCTTTCTGTTTCACAAATTCTTTTTTTTATTATTATTATACTTTAAGTT
>NW_016826057.1:0-1075 GCF_001698545.2 Rhinopithecus bieti
ATGTTGCCCAGGTTGGTCTCAAACTCCTGGCCTCAAGTGATCCACCGACCTCAGCCTCCTAAAGTGCTAGGATTACAAGCGTGAGCCACTGCACTCAGCCTACATAGACACTTGAAACGCTCCACAATTTATGACAAAACCTGCTCTTCCTGCTCTTTCCATATATTGGTAATGATATTTTCAATGACCCATTGCTCATGCAAGACACCTAGTATACATAATCTTTGACCACTTCAAACCTTACTCCCTAACCTCACTTTATTTTCTTTTTTTTGAGACGGAGTCTCGCTCTATCGCCCAGGCTGGAGTACAGTGGCGCGATCTTGGCTCACTGCAAGCTCCGCCTCCCGGGTTCATGCCATTCTCCTGCCTCAGCCTCCCGAGTAGCCTGGACTACAGGCACCCGCCACCATGCCCGGCTAATTTTTTGCATTTTTAGTAGAGACGGGTTTCACTGTGTTAGCCAGGATGGTCTCGATCTCCTGACCTCGTGCTCCGCCTGCCTCAGCCTCCCAAAGTGCTGGGATTACAGACATGAGCCACCGCACCCGGCCCTAACCTCACTTTTAATCCATAACTATATTGTGCCAGCTACTTGGGAAACTGAGGCAAGAGAAATGCTTGAACCAGGGAGACGGAAATTGTGGTGAGCCGAGATTGTGCCACTGCACTCTAGCCTGGGCAACAAGAGCGAAACTCCATCTCGGAAAAAAAAAGCAAAACACACACACACACACACACACAAATTAGCCACGGGTAGTGGCACACACCTATGGTCCTTCCAGCTACTCGGGAAGGCTAAAGCAGGAGGATGTCAAGGCCATAGTGAGCCATGACTGTGATACTGCACTCCAACCCAGGCGATAGAGTAAAAAGCGTATCTCCATAAAATAAGGTAAACCATGACCAAAACAACTAAAATCAAAAATGAAAATTCTAATGCAGCCAAAGAAAAAGATCTTATTACACACTACAAAATCAAAAGAAAGTTGAAATCATTATAATACTATCATGTAAAGTAGACAAAATAAAATTTCATCAGGAAAAAAGAACATTTTATATACATTAAGGTTTT
>NW_016826058.1:0-2193 GCF_001698545.2 Rhinopithecus bieti
GAACTGAACAATGAGATCACTTGGACTCGGGAAGGGGAACATCACACATGGGGCCTATCATGGGGAGGAGGGAGGGGGGAGGGATTGCATTGGGAGTTATACATGATATAAATGATGAATTGATGGGTGCTGACGAGTTGATGGGTGCAGCACACCAACATGGCACAAGTATACATATGTAACAAACCTGCGCGTTATGCACACGTACCCTAGAACTTAAAGTATAATAAATAAATAAATAAAACAGTGGGAGGGAAACTTTCTTTTCACTGAAACACTTTTTTGTCATAGTACAGGCATATATTGTCTCTTAACTGAACATCAATATTTTTACCAATAAAAGAAAAAATTCAAAGAAAAAAAAAAAAAAGAACAAGGGGCCAAGGGATTAAGGGAGAAAAGAGGTTAGGTCCCTGGGCCCAATGTGGGATAGGATGGGATCTGACAGCCTATGAAACAAGGTTGGCTGTGGCCACAGAAGGGCTCTGTAAGCCAGACACCTAACATTCCTTGGATCTTGTAGTATGTCCCTGCTGCTCTCTAGCAAAAAGTTTATTAGTAAATTCCAACCAATTGCTGCTTGGGCCAAACAGTTTAAGAGGGAAGCATTATACATATGTAGCATTAATGTGATCATGAGAACAGGAAGCCAAGCCAAAGAACCAAGAGGAAGGGGAAATTCAGGTGAACATACCAGGCCATCAAGTTAGCCATCCCCTCTCCCTCACTGCACCCTCATCAGAGAGACTCACATTCCAGAGCTAAACCTTGGAGTCCTGGAGTCTGTTTTAACAAGGAGAGGACTATTTCCTTATTGCAGTCCCTTCTCCCTATCTTTCAGAATGTTATAGGTGAACTGGGGCAACTATTTCATATCTCAAGAGGGATGGAGTATTTTTTTTTTTTTTAACCACTTTTACACATTCATCCTTTTAGAAAAGGAAATTTAAACTTTAAAGCTTGCTTATATATATATAGCCAAAACCCTTCTCTAAAATCAAGGCAGCATTCTCAAGCAGGCTGTGGTATCAAAGTCAGTAATAATTTGTACATGAGATTTAGAGACCACATTTAATCATGTTTTTAAACACCACACTTGAAACTACCACTTTCATTGTATCAACCGTTGCCAGTCACTTATTTGTAGACAAATGTCCTGTCATGTGCTCATTTTATTGCCCCTAATCACTCAATTTGGATTCAATATGCTGTATTCAGTCATAAGGACTCTGAAAACTTTGGAGTTAAAATAATAAAATATCCAAGAGAAGGAGTGCTGCGCACTCAGTTGTACAATGGGAAGATTTCTATTTTGGCTCTTTCCTTTGACATTGCTTCTGTGACCAAATCCTTAAGCTTCTTTGCATTTCAGTGTTTGCATCTGAATATTATAAGAAGCACATATTACATCCAATTAGCCCTACAAGCATGGATTAATAACAAAAGATAATTATCATTGATTGTGAATGGATTACATCTTTATTTCCAGATTTCTCATAAGCAGTAATATAAATAGAGAAGAAGGGTGCCATGGCGTAAAGAAAGAAGGCTCTGAACCAGTCTACTAGTGTGCAGTGGTTTCCAGTGGCTTTCAAACAATAATGTAATTCACTTCACAGTACTGATTGAGTAGACTTGAGTTTATTTGATTATGATAACACTGTTGTTAGCCATTGTCATCCAGGTTGGTGACTTCATACAGCTCAAGGCCAAACACATGGTGTGCCTGTTCTTGTAATTCATTCACACAATTAGTATAAACTACCATCGATTTAGCTTTCTAAAGACTACCCATCTACTCCCATTCCCACCTCCACTACCACGGGGAAAAGCTACAGCAATCCACGTTAAAGCTTTTGTCATGAAGAATTATGCACTGTGACTGTGCTGAAACTAAAACTACACATGTACATTTAAGACTACCTAAAAAGAAACATGCTGGAAAATTCCTCTCTCTTCTTTAGCTTTGCAAAAGTTCTGCAAAAGTTATTTTTCTTACCATATTCATTTATGGTTTTGCTTTTGCTAAGGAAAAGCATGTATGCAGAGCAGGCAAACGTGGGTAGCTTGTTTTCACTAATCTTTAATTAAAACTAAATGTCTGGAGGCCGGGCGCGGTGGCTCAAGCCTGTAATCCCAGCACTTTGGGAGGCCGAGACGGGCGGATCACGAGGTCAGGAGATCGAGACCATC
>NW_016826058.1:3922-24567 GCF_001698545.2 Rhinopithecus bieti
CACAGGGAGGGGAACATCACACACTGGGGCCTGTCAGGGGGTGGGGGGCAAGAGGAGGGAGAGCATTAGGACAAATACCTAATGCATGTGGGGCTTAAAACCCAGATCGTGGGTTAATAGGTGCAGCAAACCACCATGCCATGGCACATGTATACCTATGTAACAAACCTGCACATTCTGCATAGGTATCCCAGAACTTAAAGTAAAATAAGCCAACAACAACAACAACAAAATGAAAATGCGAATAATCATCTGAAGAAAAAATACAAGTTCCTTTCAGAGTAGACAGTCAAAAAAATCTTGGTTATAAAGTAAATTAGTCATGCTTGAAATATGGTAGGTGGGGACCACAGCATATTTGTCTTAGCCTGGGCATCTCCCCAAAAGGCCCTCCAGAAAGCAATCTGAGACAAGTAGTTCATTTGGGGATGTGCTCCCTGGCAACAGGAAAGGGAGATGTAGAAGAGTAAAACAAGAAATGAAAAAGAGCCAATACAAGGGTGTATTATCAAGCTGGTCACCATAGTAGGCAACTGAGTCTTAATCCCACTAGAATCCACTGAGGACCTATCCAGAACACACTTCAGAATTGTCTGCCTGGAAAATGGAAGAGAGGAGCATTTACTCACTGGCTCCCATCCCCTACTTGTTAAAGTCTTCCCCAGGGATTATTTCCCTCACATTTCCTAGTTGTACATATTTGAGCAATGCAGCCAAGTGCCAAGTGGCAAGCTCCAGGCAGCCAGGGCCACATGCTATTAGGTGACATGTGCCAAAAACTGGTTGCCACAGCAATGACTGAAGAAAAAGTGGGCTAAGAGGAAGGAGGAGGTTCACAAGAGGTATCCAAAATGCCATCCAAAAGTCATTAGAATCCAGTGTTTTAGAAACTCATATGAGCAGTTCAATAGGAGACTCAATATGGGCTTAGCACAATGCCACCTTAGATAATGCCATGGATTGAATTTTGTTCCCACAAAAGTTATATGTCCCCAGTGTGATGGTATTTGGAGATGGGGCCTTAGAGAAATAAGTAGGTTTAGGTGAAGTTATGAGTGTGGGACCCTCATGAGCGGATTAGTGCCTTTTTAATAAGAGACAGCAGAGAGATAGCTTTCATTCTCTCGCTCCATGTAAGAACACAGCAAGAAGGTGGTTGTCTGCAAGCCAGGAAGACAGTCCTCACCAGAACCCAACCATGCTGGCATCCTGATCTCAGACTTCTAACCTCTAGAACTACAAGGAAATAAATTTCAGTCTTTGGTATTTTGTTATTGCAGTCCAAGCAGACTAATACAGATAACTCCTTTTTCTTCAAAATACAATGTCAACAATGATACTTTTCTCATTTTAACAGTAAAAAAGTAAAAGTCACACAATTTATTAAAGTTAAATTTAAACTTCTCACTAAATGTCCCTATTAGCACTATTCTACTTAACTGTATCAAGCTGAAGTTCAAATCAGATCAGAAAATAAAAACAATATATAAAAAATTCACTCAAAATCCTTCCACATAAAAAATAACTTCTGTTAACATCTTGGCCCCTTTTTCTCCAAGCCATCGCCTAGGCATTTTATTGTGGTTGAGGTAACTGCATGTTTGGACACATTTCTGGATTTCATTTGAATTTCAAGATCTAATTGAAATTATCTTTTGCTCATAGCAGACACAATGCCTCCCTTTGCCCTTCCTAAATGTACTCTGTTTTAGTAACTGCCCTTCACATATTTCCCAGTATCTTGAACATTCTCTCCCCCACACCAATTCCTTCTAAAGCCTAGATAAACTACAACTTCCTAATTATCTTTTCTTCCTGCTCCCTCTTAGGTAGTTATTTCACTCTCCTTTTAAATCCCATTATCCTTTAAACTTTCTTTCTGAATTTTATCATTTTATTCTAATCATAGGACATATATGAGCACTGTATTATAATGTCTGTGGACTGTTTCCTCTTCCCATTCCTAATCGCCCACCTTTACATTAATGGATTATTGTTTCTGCAAGGGCAGTACTTGTCTTATTCATCTCTGTTTTTCCCACCATGCCTAGTGCACTGTCTTGCCCATAGAAAGACCTTCATAAATCTTGGTTGAATTAATGAATAAATGTTAAGATTGTCTCAGTTGTAAGCCATGCACCACCAGTCTTGACACTTGTTAACTATACCCAGGCAAATATTAAAACCCTGAGAGATACAATATATGTGCCATTGTAGATAGGAAAAGCCACAGGGTTTCTAAATGCATTTCATTTAAAAGTGTTACTGTGTTAGTATCACAGTGTGTCATGGATGCCGTTAGGAAAAAGCATTCAGAGCAATGCTGTCTTCACGTCTCTAAACAAATGAACTATTTCACTAAGTATAAGGCCTAGCCTACAAGTGCACTCTCCACAGATTTCAAATAAGCAAGTGAGGCAGGCCAAACCACTTTCTTCTCCCACCCTCCAACCTCCTACGGGGGCTCTCTTTGGTAGAAGTCAGACAGCAAGGGAGTCTGGGTGGTACAGTTCAAAGAGGTCAGCCTCTCTGAGGCACAGAGTAGGGCAGAGAAATGCAGAGATTGCTTTTGGACAAAGGGAATACAAAGGGAATAGAGCATGGTTGATAATGGACTTCACAGCTTCTACAGTTGCATATGAGCTGGATTTTTTCATCTGCATGAGATGCCTACTGTGGTTAGACCCTACTGGTAACCACATAGACCTGGGATTATTTCCCTATCCCTCAAGTCAACAGATGATCATACTGATGCTTTACATTGGGTCATGACTGTTGGCCTGTAGGACACCTTCCAATCATGCACCTATTTATTTTTCAATATTAGAACCATGTGATCCTGAACCCAAAGCAACATCATGATACATCCTCTTTATCCTGATTGTTCATAACCTGTCAGGCAAGAAAGAACACATGAGCATCTGTGAACCAAAGGGTTGGCCTTAGTTTGGAGTGTAGTAACTTGCTGTATTATAAATTCAGCATGCTAGTTAGCTATTTATGGCTTCGCCATAGCTCTTGCCCAAAGAGGAGTTTCTCCTATTTCATCCCTGAGTTTTACAGGTTCCAGCCATTCTATCAAACCCACTGTGATAGCCCAAATACCTATACATCATGGTGTTTGATTTTCCTCTTAACTAGCTTCTCCACAGAATCAATGTATAATACTTATCTCTGTCCACTGAGCTGATTTCCTTGTCTTCCCATATGTGAGAAGGCATCAAATTACTGGGTGAGTGTCCACTGCCTTCCAATAGCATGCACTATGAAGACACTTGGCTTCCCCATAAGTAAACTATGCCTGCTCTTCCTCTTCTACAGCCAAGGTTATTCTGAGGGGTATGAGATTTGGAAGACTTCCATGCACTTCCATTTACATACAACCTGGCACTTTTCTGGAGGACAGAAACTTCCGTGGTGACTGATTTAGCCAATTCTTGTGTGTGCCATTTCTTCTTGGCCATGGAAGCCACTGGGGCCTGGTCAACCTTGTGTGAAGGCACGTCCTGCATTGCCTAACAGGCAATATTGCCTTCAGACTAGAAATATACAACTAAAAGGTTATGGCATACTTTCAGTATTCCTTCTCATAGATACCCATGGCCAGTACCATGCTAACAGCTGTTTCTCAAAATCTGAGCTTCCAGGATACATTCAATTCAGAACTCTGGAGTTACTGGTTTGGTCTCCCTACTTCCACAAGCTCAAATAGACTTGATTGTTAACCCCTTAGAACTCCAAAGTCAAGGTGTATGTACATGTGTATCCTACTCAATTTTTTCTAGAGCAGCACACTGTGTTTCACTACCTGTGCAAATTTATTTATTTTCAACAAAGCTCAGTGACAGCAGCCAAGAGTGGCTCAAGTGGGGTTGCTAAGGACCAGAATCACACATGTTTTATGGTGAATACTGTTAAAGCCATCAATTTACTCCAATTGGCAATATTTGTGTTCTTCCTATCCACTGAATCTCAAAGAGTGTAACAGAGCTTGTCAGCCCCTGAATCTTTTTCACTGCATTTTCCATTCTCTGCACTGTATGTGGTCCACAACTGTGATTACGGTATATGGCACCATTATCTCCATCTCTCCACTAATTAGGAATTTATTGATATGGTAGTGGTCTTACCTAAGAGATAGTGTGCCCACTAAGTCTCAAAGAATGTTTTGCCCTTAGGAGGCAAATTTTCATAACCCTGTGGCAGTATCATTAAGGTATATTGCCAACTTTCCCAATTAAAGGTCAAGTGAGGCTAGCTGTCCTCAATCTTTGAGCTAGAGAAAATGACATTTGCCATGTACACAGGCCTAAGTGTCCTGGTTCTTGACTATGATCATGATGTTCCTGCAACTAACAAAATTTCATAGTAGAAGGTAAGAATTGCAATATGTCCTTTATTCCCCAATTTGTAGATTGATTTGCTAAAAGCAGCCCATTTCGCTTTCTTAAATTGGGGCTAATGAATTTTAAGCCAGTAACTCTGGGCAGAGAGAAGAATGCATATTTTAAAAGTTTTCTTTGAATATTGGTGTCTTTGCTACAAGAACTACAGGAAATTGCTGGTTTTATAAGTTTTAAAAAGTGTTTGAACATTGGCAATTACATATGGTTCAACTATGCTCCACCACAGGAAAAACTAACTCTACTTGCAGAGAAGTATTACAAGAATGGATCTGTTCCTGAGAAAAAGTAAGAATTAATGTGATGGGTCTTGTTCCTGGCCCCAGGTTTTAAATGCTTTATGCATTTCCTTCAAAAAAGTTCAATGTTAGAAAAGGGAGTTACTATTAATAGAATTTTAAAGACTTAAATACAGATAATCACCATAAGCTACATACAGGCATACTTCAGATATATTGCAGGTTTGGTTCCAGACCACCACAATAAAATGAGTATCATAACCAAGCAAGTCACATGAATTTTTCGGTTTCCCAGTGCATATAAAAGTTCTGTTTACACTATTCTGTAGTCTATTATGTGTGAAATAGCCTTATGTCTAAAAAAAAACTACATACCTGAATTTAAAAATACTTTGCTTAAAATGCTAACAATTATCTGAGCCTTCAGCAATTCATAATCTTTGCTGGTGGAGGGTCTTGCCTCGATGTTGATGGCTGCTTACTGATCAGGTTGGTGGTTGCTGAATGTTGAGGTGGCTGTGGCAATTTCTTGAAATAAGACAACAGTGAAGTTTGCCACATCAATTGACTTTTCCCTTCGTGAAGGATTTCTCTGTAGTATGTGATGCTGTTGAACAGCAATTTACACACAGTAAAACTTCTTTCAAAATTGTACTCAATCCTCTCAAATCCTGCTGCTGCCTTACCAACTAACTTTATATAATCTTATAAATCCTTTATTATCATTTCAACAAAGTTCACAGCATCTTTAACAGGTGTATATCCCATGTCAAGAACCACTTTCTTTCCTCATCCATAAGAAACAATTCCTCATCAGTTCAAGTTTGATCATAAGACTGCAGCAATTCAGCCACATCTTCAGGCTCCAGGTCTAATTCTAGTTCTCTTGCTACTTCCATCACATCTGCAGTGACTTCCTCCACTGAAGTCTTGAACCCCTCAAAGTCATCCATAAGGGTTGGAATCAATTTCTTCCAAACTCCTATTAGTGTTGATATTTTTACCGCCTTCCGTGAGTCACAAATATTCTGAATAACATCTAGAATGATGAATCCTTTCCAGAAGGTTTTCAATTTACTTTGCCCAAATCCATTGGAAGAATAGTTAACGATGGCAGGTATAGCCCTACAAGATGTATCTCTTAAATAATAAGGCTTGAAACTCAAAGTGACTCTTTGATCCACAGGCTGCAGAACAGATGCTATATTAGCAGGCACCAAAACGGCATTAATCTCCTCATATATCTCCATCAGAGCTCTTGGGTGACTTGGTACATTGTCAATAAGCAGTAATATTTTGAATGGAATCCTTTTATTGTGAGCAGTAGGTCTCAAGAGTGAGCTTAAGATATTCAGCAAACCATGTTGTAAATAGATATGCTGTCACTCAGGTTTTGTTGTTCAATGTATAGAGCACAGGAAGAGCAGACTTAGCATAATTCTTAAGGCTCCCAGGACTTTCAGAATCATCAATGACCATTGGCTTCAACTATAAAGGCATTAGCTGCACTAGCCCTTAATAAGACAGTCAGGCTGTCCTTTGGACCTTTGAGGCCAGACATTGACTTCTCTTCTTTAATTATGAAAGTCCTAGATGGCATCTTCTAATAGAAGGCTGTTTTGTCTACATTGATAATGTGTCGTTTAGCGTAGCCACCTTCATCAATTAGCTAGATCCTCTACAGCAGCTTCTACATCTTGTACTTTCATGTTATGGAGATGACCTCTTTCCTTAAACCTCAGAAACCAACCTCTGCTAGCTTCAAACTTTTCTTCTGCAGTTTCCTCACCTCTCTTGGCCTTCATAATTGAAGACAGTTAGGGACCTTGCTCTGGATTAGGCTTTAGCTTAAGGGAATATAGTGGCTGGTTTGATCTTCTATCCAGACCACTCAAACTTTCTTCATATTAGCAGTAATGCTGTTTCCCTTTTTTATTATTTGTGTGTTCACAGAAGTAAGTCTTTTAATTTCTTTCAATAATTTTTCCTTTGCATTCATAACCTGGCTAACTGGTGCAAGAGACCTAGTTTTTGGCCTACCTCGGCTTTCAACATGCCTTCTTTACTAAGCTTAATCATCTCTAACTTTGTATTTAAAGTGAGAGAGGTGTGACTCTTTCACTTGAACACTTAAAGGCCATTGTAGGGTTATTGATAGGTCTAATTTCAATATTGTTGTCTCTCAGGGAGACATGAGGAAAGGAAGAGAGACAGGAGAATGGCCTGTTGGTAGATGAGTCAGAGTGAACACAACATTTATTGATTAAGTTTGCTGTCTTATACGGGCACTGTTCATGGTGCCCTAAAACAATTAACAATAGTGACATAAAAGGTCACGGATAACAGATCACCCTAAAAGAGATAATAATTATGAAAAAGTCGGAAATATTCTGAGAATTACCAAAATGTGACACAGGGACACAAAGTGAGCATAAGCTATTGGAAAAATGGTGCCAACAGAGTTGCTTGATGTAGGTTTGCCACAAACCTTCAATTTGTAAAAAAATAAAAATAAAAATAAAATAAATGCAATATCTGCAAAGTGCAATAAAGTGGAGTACAATAAAATGAGATATGCCTGTAATAGTTATAAAAAGGATATTAAACTCATGGCTGGGCGTGGTGGCTCACACCTGTAATCCCAGCACTTTGGGAGGCCAAGGCAGGTGGATCACCTGAGGTCAGGAGTTCGAGATCAGCCTAACCAACATGGAGAAACCTCATCTCTACTAAAAATACAAAATTAGCCGGGCGTAGTGGCACATGTCTGTAATCCCAGCTACTCAGGAGGCTGAAGCAGGAAAATTGCTTGAACCTGAGAGGCAGAGGTTGCAGTGAGCCGAGATAGCGCCAAGGCACTCCAGCCTGGGCAATAAAAGTGAAACTCTGTCTCAAAAAAAAAGGGGAGGGGGGATATTAAACTCTAAATTCTATAGCATTAATTTGATCATTCTATAATAGATTAAGATGTCTTATAAAATATATATTTTGGCTTTAGAAAATAGTTGAAAATAATATCATGCTACTTTACATTCAAGTGTATCTGCTCAATTTAGCCTATATGTTCCTCTCTATAAAATTAATTTTAATAATTTTGACTTTGTATGCCTTTAAATGGGTCATGAACTTTTCAGTTACCCATAGCCCCTACCATTCCCCATTGCTTTATACTAGCCACTTCGCATATTTGGTACCTGCATGACATATGAAGGCATTTGAATGTTAAATTTCTGCTATTCATAATGACACACAAATTATGTAGGAACTATTCACTTGTCAGCCAAGGAAAATATGAAGAGGAGTTTTTCTTTAAACAGCGAGCTCCTCCACTGCATTAAAAATGAATCCAACTTGAAAATAATTTATTTTGTGCTGAATTTTTTAGAAACACGACATGTATGAAGTTAAATACTTGAAAAAAATTATCAAGAAAATAAAGAAATGTGCAAGTGAGAACTGATGTGATGTCAAAAAAACAAAGACAAAAGCATTTAGAAAATAAGTTTCCTTGCAACAAAATACAAGATAGTCAGACTTCAAAAGGAATGATTTGAAAAACGTGTGCGTGTTAAATGGGAAAAAAAGTAAGACTGCCATTAGTCTGCTCATGGTAGAAAAACAGCAACTTGCTAACATGATTATCACATCTGCAAAGGTTGTACCATTTTTTCAGACATCAGCATTGCCAAAGTCAGAGCTAAAGCTGCTATAGCCAGATGAGTCCAGGCATATAGGAAATGTGCAAGGTGCCATCCAATGTAAGATCAAAACTAGAGAACTAGATGGGGTGGCCTCATTATTTTTGATTAATTATAGAGTACAAAGTGGTTTTTCCCCCTAACTGTAAAACATGATCTATACCTGTATTAGTCCATTTTCACACTGCTATAAAGAACTTCCTGAGACTGAGTAATTTATAAAGGAAAGAGGTTTAAGTGACACAGTTCCCCATGGCTGGGGAGGCCTCAGGAAACTTACAATCATGTGGGAAGAGGAATCATGTGGGAAGAAGAAACTACCATTTATAAAACCATCAGATCTCATGAGAATTCACTCACTATCACGAGAACAGCATGGGGGAAACCTCCCCCATAATCCAATCACCTCCCTCCCTTGACACACGGGGATTGCAATTTGAGATGAGATTTGGGTGGGGACACAGAGCCAAACCGTATCAATACCCTTACTCATAAGAGAGGCAGGGTAAAATGTCAGTTTTGCTTCCACAGTGAACAAGGCTTTGGAGTTAGATCAACGTGAGTTTGGATCCCAGCTCTGTTGCTAACAAGCTGCTGGTGCTCAACAGTCTTCTTGTTCTCCTCTTGTTCCTGAGCACCACATCTGGACTACATTCCTCAGCCTCCATTGTAGGACCATATTCCTGTGACTGAGTTCTGGAATAGAAGTGATGCATGCCATTTCCAGGCCTGGCCCATCAAAATCTGCCATGTGTAATTCTTCATGTTATTTCCCTATCCACTACCTATGAATAAAGGAATCTGAGGACTCAGAGGAGGGTGAAGGCACAAGAGGGAAAGAAGCAACCTTGAATAACTGCACGGAACAAAACTCTATTTCCCCCATTCTCCCCATCCCTGCTAACCTACATGGGATTGAACGTGTTCAAGGTAGAAATTTTAAAACCACAGACATATTGCAGCTGTTTGTTACAGCTATTGGTCTACATTCACAAATATACCATGTGACAGTGTTAAAGTTACTAGAACTTCTCTAAACTCAATATCTTCATCAGTAAACTGAGAATAACGGTACACTTAATTGAGGGGATTGGTGTGACATTTAATAAGATAATGTTTGTACAATACTGAGCACAACGCTTGGCACACAGTGAACAATCAATAAATATCATCTACTAAAATGGTTCAGTGTGTGTTAGCTATTATAATATTAGATGAGTTGAAAAAAAGAAAATGGAATCATTTCTTTTGCTTGGTAATATATCTCTATACTTGGACACATAGAGAACCCAGTCCCTATATTTAACCAGTGCTAATACCATATATACTGATTAAGTACTCCTTTGAAGATCTGGAGTCCTACAGGGCTGGGATTAATGTTGAGCTGGATAAGTCACCATTACAACAGCTGCTTGAACCACCAGAGTGTACCCAATCGCTCTGCAAATTGAAAACTCTGAGGAATCACTATTAGGCATTATATCCCCAAGCATAACAACTCCCATAAGTTTCAGACCACCATGGAGTCAATAGAAGAACAGCCTACTCAGAGACTGCACCAACTGAAAAAGATCCTGCCTCTGCTGTCATCATCAATTACAGTGTATTAAGGTCCCACAGGGTGCAGTGCTTAATAAATGGCCTTACTTAATATATGTTAACTAATTACACCTAGAAAATCCCCATCCACCCAAGGAAAGTACTATAATATGCCAGGTGGGGAAGACCAGATTTCTCAGTTAGATCCTTCAAATGCCTCCATGTCTCCTCAAGGTATAATATGAAAGCAAAAGAAGATTTTTCCTTCCCTAAAGTCTGCCCTATTCTAATACCTAAGTCAGGCACCTGTACACCTTGACTCTGGACATAACCACTTTATCACCGAGATCTGAAAATGATTTTCAGAGAATGGAAATCAGGTCAAATTCCTAAAATGGAAGGGTAGAAGGTCAGCCCCCAACCTGAGCCAGTTCTCTTTATCTAGCCTCTCAGGCAACCATGGCTGGGCACTGCAGTTAAAATGCAAAACACAAAGGAAGACCTTTTACTTTAACCCAGGTGTCTGCTTATCATAGTGTAGAATACAGGAGAGCATTTTTAAATTGGCAGGCAGTTGGCAGGGTCAGGCTTTTTTGTTTGTTTGTTTGTTTGTTTGAGACGGAGTCTTGCTCTGTCACCCAGGCTGGAGTGCAGTGGCACGATCTCGGTTCACTGCAACCTCTGTCTCCCGGGTTCAAGCCATTCTCCTGCCTCAGCCTCCCGAGTAGCTAGGATTATAGGTGCCCACCACCACGCCCGGCTAATTTTTGTATTTTTAGTAGAGACGAGGTTTCACCATGTTGGCTAGGCTGGTCTCAAACTCCTGACTTCGTGATCCACCTGCCTTGGCCTCCCAAAGTGCTAGGATTACAAACATGAGCCACGGTGCCCAGTTTTTTTTTTGAGAACCTGATGAAAGTTAGGCATCCTCTCCCAAAACACACACACACACACACACATACACATACACACACACACACACACACAAAAACTGCATTTCAAATTTATAGACCCTCCCATTGTAACTCTGCAACAGTAGCTTTCATGCTTCAGAGTGCATGAAAAACCCCCTGGAGGGCTTCTTAAAGCATAGGCCCCCAGAGTTTCTGATTCCATTAGTCTGGGTGAGTTGGGCCTGAGAATTTGCACCTCTAACAGGTTCTGATGATGCTGATGCTGCTGTGTCTGGGAACTACTCCCTGAGAGCTGTCACTCTAGGACTTGATGAACCAGGTTGAAAGTATCTGCTCCAAGGAGTCCACTTCAGAGCATTTCAAATGCTGGGAACAGTATGTCATACGGCAGAAGACAAAGATCCTAACTCTCAGCAACACTGAGCTCTGATCTGTGACCTTCAGCAAATTCTCACTTATAGCTGATGAAATCCTTCTGGTCTTTTCCTCTGATTCCTGCTTCTCTCCCCACCCCTCAGCCTCCCCCTTTCTTTATTCCTTTCTGTCTCAGGACCTCCATGTTTATGCATCGTTCTCCTTCCCCATCTATTTCTGTGTGCATATGTAAATGGGTATCTAGATGCCTGTGCTTACCTCTGTCCCTCTCTTATTGTCCCCAATCTCTCTCCCTCTGTACACTATAATAGGAAACTATATTTGCACTTACAATTTGTTGTAACTATTCAGTTAAGTTTTATGACTCATATTCTTAATTTTGAAGCAGGTAAATGGGATATTTTATATTTGTCTCTAAGGATATAAAATACTAAAGCCTCTTAATATTTTTCCTAGGATAACTCACATCTTGAATAACAGAGGAAAATATTCCCATCTTTTTTTTTTGATACAAGCACTATGTAATAGAACTTTCTGTAATGACAAACATGTTTTGATTCTGCACTGTTCACCTCAGTGGTAGCTACTGGCCACGTATGGCTACTGAGCACTTAAAATACAGCTATAATGACTGAGGAAGTGAATTTTTTATCTTAAGTAGTTTTAAATCTAAATAGCCACATGTGCCTAGTGGCTACAGTAGTGAACAGGGCCGCTCTATACTGTCTACCTTGAACATTTATATAAAGTATACATACGGAATGCGGATACCTTTCAAAATCTCTCGAGCTAGGTCACCTGAACATCAAAACAGAAAGGCATCCATCACCTAATCCTCTCATGAATCCGATGTTGCATAAACAAGGAGTTAAGTTTTTAACTTAAAAATAATAATAATAATGTAATTGTAAAGAAAGTCATGTCAAAGACTAAAGAGATTTTTCTCCCAGTCACCTAGGAGCTGAAAACCTTCTCTCCAGGGAGGAACATAACCATCTGTGTGCATCAGTTGGACCAGCACGGTTTGCTCCACTTGAACAGGGACTGGGAAGCAACAGCACAAACACCCGAATCATTCATTAGTACACACCCAGAATCCCATTGGTCACTAACCCAACATCAAGTCTTGCTGCAGTCTCCAAAGTATCTTAACTCCTGTTTTGGTGATTACTTTGGCTCTCAAGAAATCTCAAAAATTCTACAAATCTCTTCAATCAAAATTACTTTAAACTTACTGTAATTTCAAGGTAAACAGACACATGCCATGTAGCCCCTATTCAAAGCTACTATGAGAAAGTAAGTGAACTGATAGGGTGTAATCATTTCAAAGGGATCATGGAATCACTTTTCAGCCTCCATTTTAAAACTTCTCTCATGGTGCAGACTCAGATTCTTCATCAAACATCTTCAAATCTTCCTATCCCTAGGGTTTTGAGCTAAGAAAATATAAAAATTAAGTCTTTTTTTGCGGGGGGATACAGTCTTGCTCTGTGACCCTGGCTGGAGTGCAATGACACGATCTCAGCTCACTGCAACCTCCGCCTCCCGGGTTCAAGCGATTCTCCTGTTGCAGCCTCCTGAGTAGCTGGGATTACAGGCGCCCACCACCATGCCCAGCTAATTTTGTATTTTGGTAGAGATGGGGTTTCACCATGTTGGTCAGGCTGGTCTCGAACTCCTGACCTTGTGATCTGCCCGCCTCGGCCTCCCAAAGTGCTGGGATTACAGGCATGAGCCATCACGCCTGGCCCTAAAAATTAAGTCTTGTTAGAGACTACATCTGCCCATGAAGACCTTGAAATCTGTGCTATGGAAATGGAAAACAAATCAGATATCCCTATCTTTAATTGTCCAAGAATTCTGTCCTCACCAAGGATTCATACCATTGACCGAAGTTCCTTAGGAGAAATCTGAGTTTCCCTAGGGCCTAACATAACATCTGTATTGGTTATAAGGCATTATATTTGTATGGCACTGAAGAACTTATTAATTGCCTTCATTTCCACTGACCTCCAATCCTCACCACTTTGGGAAGTGGCTATTACAGCCTCACTTTTACAGATGAGGATATTTAGGATCAGAGGGTCTAATTGATAAGGAAATGATCAATTGAAACAGACATGTAGGTAGAAAAGAAATCTAAATTGCAGAGATGTAGGTTTCAGTCACAAGGCTGGAGAATAATATCAAGCTCCCCACTATCTTAAATTTAGTACATAATACGTTTTGAGAAGCAAAATTGCCATTTCACATTGAATTAACCACGTGGAACTTAGCCCAGGCTGTCCCAAGGCAGATTAATAAAAACTGAATCTGTGAGAGTGCCTTTGAACCTTCTTGAAGTACGTTATCGTATGTGAGGATTTTACAGATGCATTTTGTTTCTGAATCAAGGATAGGCACATTGTAAGAGCTTGATATAATGACAGGACTCTTTCCCCTGAAACCAGTCAGAAGCCAAAAACCTCATAAATGTTTACCATAATAAATCACCTTAATATATCTCAATTTGCTAAGTTATTATCCAATTAGTATAATGTAAGCCAAGTCTGTGGTAGGAGCTATCTGAACTCAGTGTAAACCTATTAAAGAAATTTACTTACCCCTGAATTGACCTGTTTTGAACACTGAGCCATATTTTCAGGGACAGATTAAGAAACAGATTCTAGCCTGAATATAGAAGACTTTTTTCCTTTAAATAAAATCTATATGTGGCACATAGAACTTTTACAGCCTTTATTTGAAGTTCCAACATGAAGTGATATTCTGTTGAACACTTTTCGGGTAGCTATGGCAACAATGATTATCACCACATACCACCAACCAAAATACCACCTGCATCTACGTCTATTCTAAACCCTTAATTAACAAGAAAAGCCCAGTTCAAATTCCCAGTTGGTAAATTTGGCAGAAAACTTTCTTTTTAAATGTTGGGAAATCTATTTAGCTTTGGCTTCTGTGTTTGCTTCATGGAGTTTTGTTGTTGTTGTTATCTTCCAGAACAACTTAAGTCGGACTCTTCCTGCTCACACCAGAACCACCCACATACATTGTTAAGTTTCTGGAGAAATAGTGGTTTCAGCATTTCCTTTTCTAAGGAGTTAATCAGTAATAAGATCTCCAGGGCCCCCCAAAATACTCCTTTCAAACAATTATCCATGTACATGAGAATTACAGGCTTGTTTTTAGGTTCTCTGTAGGAAGGAGGGGTGACAGAAGGAAGGGAAACAGAAACAGGAGGTAAAGACTGAAGAGAAAGGAAGCTAGAAAAGGAAAACATAGAAGGAAAATGAGTGAAGAAAAGAAGGAAAATGAGCCCAGGATCAAAAAAGAAGAGAACAATTTATTTACATCTGTGAGGAAGAAGGAAAAGGGGAAAATATGCACAATCCATGGAAAGCAGAAACAGACTTCGTACAGGCTTAGAATGGAAGATTCTGCAATTGACTAATTGCAGGAACTGGCTCCAGTTCTTCACTCCTCCCTATTTCCATGCGCTCTACAACTTCGAAATGACCACCCACTCCAACTTTGGTCTCAAGTCAGGAACTTGCTTTGGCCAATGGGATATTAGCAAATGTGATGCAACCAGATGCTTAACAAGTGGCTTGTGAGAGTAGCCTTGCTTGCTCCTGCCCTTTACCACTGCTCTGTGAACATTCCTGGAGAATGAAAGACACATTCTGAGCTGAGCTGAGGTGCTCCTATCTTCCCAGCCAACGCCATCTCAGATCAGCTGACAGCTAGCATACCCAGAGATACCTGAGCCCAGCCAGTATCAAGAAAGTTGCCTAGGTCAACTAGCAGCTGACTGCAGACACAGGAGTGAGCCCTGCCCAGATCAGCTAAATAAATGCACATTGTTGTAAGCCACCTAGGAGATTTGCGATGCAGCATTACTGTGGCAATACATAACCAATATAAGTATATACCCTGATAATCAAGGACCTCATTCTATCCCCATTATATTAATGATTTCTACCATGTAATCTTGTAAATAAGTATCAAAACTCCATAGGAAAATAGAATGTAGAATAATCTTAAAATAAATACAGTCAATGCAAATTTTTGGACATGATAGGTGTTATTAACCAACAAAGTAAAACACAGGATATTCCCCAAGGTAAGGTCATTGAGATTCTACAACCACAGAAAACTTGGAAAAAAGCCAGCCAATCCTATTTTAGGATAAATTAAATTTAGGTAATTACAAGGACACAGCAGACTCTGTCCATAGTCACTAACACTGCACCAACTAATGGACTAAAAAGTTTGCAAATTCTCAGGTGCCCTATTAATTGCAGCTGAAGGGCTGTAACAATAAAAGCAGTTTTCTCCAGTTGTGGGCCTGAGGGTAAACAGGGTAGGTGATTCCTGATGAATCTGTGCTAACAACTGCAAGAACAGAGGGTAACAGCTGCTATCAACACCACACTCCCTAGCTTACCATAAAAATAACAAATGAATTGTCATTTAAACAACAACAACAAAAAACCTTGAACACATATGTGGAAGAGCACTGCATTCACCTTCTGTAAACTGTACTACACAAAGAAAAACATGACTGGAAAGTGGACAATACAAGCAATTAGAGTAGAAAGGTTTCTTTGCCTGTAAAGCTGAGTTATATTTTCTTTCCAATGAGAAGTGCTCAGGGGAATTTTAGAGGGTCACTGGCAAAGGGATACCTGTGTACTAAGTGAATGAGACAATATTCTCTGAATTTCAAATCGTATGTTTAATCAAAGACCCTGTTAGGTATGCGGCTGAGTAAACAGAGTAGTAACATATTGAAATAACAAAAAAATGATTTTTAATTGACTTCAGTCAATTAAAGGGAACAGTAGCATGTACAATCTCTGAATTATTTTATTATGACCTTGGGGAGGCATTTTTTGATTGACAATAACTTGAAAGGAGAAAAAGAAACACCTTGGCAGAATCTGAAGGATTTCTATTTTGTATTCTGATTGTTATCCAACTCATGTGTGGTACCCATGGCATGGCAAAAATTGCCAGTCTGTCTCCTCAGCAACTGGAACCCCACTCTGTCTCACACCTTCTTTGGGTGGATGGTAGAGCAAGGGTAAGATAACTGTTGGGTTTACAAGGCCTTTTCTAATGTGTGAGGGGTAAGAAGACAGCTGACTCTCATTCCTTGAATCTTTTCTTCTTTCCCATTTTAATGGTTTCCAGATGCCAGGAAGATAGTTCAGAGGAGATGAGGAAATCAGAGGAATCCAGTGAAAAGCAATGATGCTTCAAACCCCTTGAGATTTGTTCATCCATCCATCCATCCCACAAACTGAATTCAAATATTGGATGCCTACTATGTGCCTGCTATGTGTTAAGCACTGTGGAAACATTGATGCACAAAGAGAAACAGCAAGAGAGAGATATAAGAGATATGAGAGATATATATAAGTCCTTACAATACAGCACTAATGTGCCACAGTGGAGAGTGTAGGAGTGCCGTGGTAGCCTTGGGAAGGACTGACCAAATATACCTGAGGAGTGGAGCTGGGGAGGCATCACGGAGGAAAAGAAGCTGGGATCCTTCTTAGAGAGTCCACAACAAAATCAGTCAGACAATGGAAAGTTTACTTCACAATGATATTTTAAGTGGGTCTTGTCTCAGAAGTCCAACCAACCCTTATTATCCTTGAGCCTCCATTAATAGACTCTAAAATCTCAAATTCTAAAGTTTAGGAATACATGTGCTATACGTGTAACAGATGTATGTGAATTTATACAAAAGTCTGAATGCCTTAGCATGAAAAATTGCTACCATTACATGGGCCTGGAATATTTGTGGAACATCTTATTAGATTCCAGAAACTGCACTAGGCAGGCTGTCTTATTTGTTTAAAAGTGGGGCAAAGGCTTGGTTATAGTTCCTTCAATGCATGTGAAATCTCTGAGATTTATACCAATAGATTTGGCAGACTTTCCATATCTACTTGCACAATGAAATGTATTTTGAATTTAGGTTTTTCTCTCTAAAAATAAGATACTGTTTTAATTTGAAAAGTGTATGTTAGTAAAGAAAACAAAATATGTTTTTTTCCACTAAAATTGTCACTTTAAGAATGTTATGTTATACTGAGATATCTAATCAGAAAGACTTTTAATCCCAGTATTTTGTTTTCCCCACATGAATAAATTTTACTTTTTGTCCTTGAGAAGAAAGGCCAAGAAAACTTGCCACTGATTAAGGAGAGGGGACTCAAATAGACTGCATTTTCTTAAATGAGTCCCTTGGATTTATGGGCTGGTTCCATTACAGAGCCAAGGAAGTGCATTGTGTCATTATCACCTGACTTCTGTTTCTTCACTTTGTAGAGAGTAAATTCAAAGATGACTACTGAAAAGAAGCCAATGAAACAATTTCAAAAGTATTTCCAAAATTTACTCTGAATTGTAAACAGATATAAGCCAACAAAAAATTAAAAGGCCATGCTTTGCAGTCTGGAGACCATAATTTACACTGTTTATAAGATTTTTCTGCTTCAAAGTTCAAAAGGAAGAGTAGTCAATTTATGAACCTCATTTAATCCTTTGAATAACCCCATGAAGTAGGAATTATCACTATTTTACAAGTGAGGAGAATGAGGCTCAGAAAGGTTTAAGAGAAGGTTGTGAGTGAAGCAGCCAAGACTGAACTGTAGGACTGATAGACTTCAAAAGCCATTGTTTTACCATTAAAACACATTACCTGTTGATATAGTTTGGTTGCCTGTCCCCTCCAAATCTCATGCTGAAATCTAATCCCCAATGTTGGAGGTGAGGCCTACTGGGAAGTGATTGGATCGTGGGGATTGATATGGTTTGGCTGTTCCACATCCAAATCTCATCTTTAACTGTAGCTCCTATAATCCCCTACGTGTTGTGGGAGGGNAAAAGGAAGAGTAGTCAATTTATGAACCTCATTTAATCCTTTGAATAACCCCATGAAGTAGGAATTATCACTATTTTACAAGTGAGGAGAATGAGGCTCAGAAAGGTTTAAGAGAAGGTTGTGAGTGAAGCAGCCAAGACTGAACTGTAGGACTGATAGACTTCAAAAGCCATTGTTTTACCATTAAAACACATTACCTGTTGATATAGTTTGGTTGCCTGTCCCCTCCAAATCTCATGCTGAAATCTAATCCCCAATGTTGGAGGTGAGGCCTACTGGGAAGTGATTGGATCGTGGGGATTGATATGGTTTGGCTGTTCCACATCCAAATCTCATCTTTAACTGTAGCTCCTATAATCCCCTACGTGTTGTGGGAGGGACCTGCTGAGAGGTAATTGAATCATGCGGGGTGGGTTTTCCTGCGCTGTTCTCGTGATAGTGAATAAGTCTCAGGAGATTTGATGGTTTTATAAAGGAGAGTTGCCCTGCACACGCTCTCTTGCCTGTTGCCATGTAAGACATGCCTTTGTTGCTCCTTTGCTTTCTGCCATGATTTTGAGGCCTCCTGAGCATGTGGAACTGTGAATCCATCAAACCTCTTTCCTTTATAAATTACCCAGTCTTGGGTATGTCCTTCTAGCAGCATGAGAATGGACTAATACAGGGTTGAATCCCTCATAGATGGCTTAGCACCATCCCCATGGTACTGAGTGCATTCTCTCTATAAGTTCACACAAGATCTGGTTGTTTAAAAGAGTGTGGCACTTCCTCTTCTCTCTCTCTTGCCCCCACTCTTGCCATGTGACATGCTGGCTCCTCCTTGCCTTCTGCCATGATTGTAGGCTCCCTAAAACCCTCACTAGAAGCAGATGCTAGCACCATGCTTCTTATAGTATCTAAAGAACCATGAACGAATTAAACATCTTTTCTTTATAAATTACCCAACCTCAGGTATTTCCTTATAGCAATGCAAGAATGGCCTAACACACCTGTGATTAAACCCTTTTCTGTTTGATTTGACTATTAAAAGACTATATTCTGTTGATGCTATGGAACTAGCTAAAAGACTGCTGAATCTGGAGTTCGGTAAAACTAATAAATGACAGATTTATTAAGTAGCTTCACTACCATTTGAGGAGATAATGATACCAACCATAAGAGAAAAAAAAAGGAGCAAGCTCATCCTCTCCTTGGATTCAAGTGTCAAGACAGGGAAGGATAAAATATTAAACCAAAATGAGAAGACAAAACAAAAGAAAACAGATTTTGGATGACTGGAGAAAACTTAATTACAGATACATACAGCCCTTTAAGACAAGGCACCAGTTCAATCTTGTGTTTCATTTTGTTTCCTCTTTCTCCCAGAAAGGATGTTTGGGCCAGAAATATAATACTTTTATACTTTTAAAGCACTTTACAGTATGTTTTCATATAGATTACTGCATTTGATCTTCACAACTACTGTATGAAGTGAGATTTATCAATGTTCCCATTTGATGTATGGGGACACTGAGTTCAGAGCAGCTAAGCAACTTGCTGAAGCATGTAAACTGTGCTTGACACAGCACTCAATGCCAAGTTTTCTAATCCGAAGCTTTTCTTTCAGACAAAACACTGCTTCTCCTTCCTGCTTTGAGCCAAAGAGAAACAACATAAAAAAGAGATGAGAAACAAACAAAATCATATAACTTCTAAGACAAATTACACATAAGCTGAGGTCAGCTCACGTCCAAAAGTATTTGACATTAAATTAGCATTCAAGATAATTTCTAAATGTAAGTCTTCTATCAGAGTCTATGTATACAATCGTAGTTTAAAAAATAAGGTATTTGGGGTTAAAATTAAATGGGAAAATATTTCATTTCATCTTATAATACACCTAATACTTTAAACTCTATTTTCTGCTTCCATATTGTTTGGTATTTGATTTAATAAAATATTAGGCCTGTAGCGGATTCTTAGTAAATGTGTCCACTGAGAATTTTTAGCATGAAAAGGCCCGCATATGAATTTTATTATTATATTTAGGCAAACATGGATCTATACTATCAAATTTTGCTGATTCGTTTTAAAATGGTGGAATAAAATGGTGGAATATTGGTTCAGCCTTTACAGACTGAACCAATATTTATCTTGCATATGTTGATTGATGTCTCATGTTTCCCTAGAATGTATAAAAACAAACTGTGCTCTCATCACCTTGGACACAGGTCACCAGGACCTCCTGAGGTTGTGTCACAGGCGAGCGTCCTCAACCTTGGCAAAATAAACATTCTAAATTAACTGAGACCTGTCTCAGATTTTCTGGTTTCACATTTCGGTAACCATGGACGGATTCTGAGTGGAGATACCCCTGACCTTTGACCTATCAGTGCTTGGTACTGACATGAGCTAACGTTATGGCTCAAACCAATAGGACAACTTGCTGAGGTCTAAGAGCACTCCCTCCAGAGAATCCCTCATCTCCAAAAATTTGGTCAAGATATAAAGTTTATTTTGCTGTACAACTCCTCTTTTTTTTGAGTGGTACTTGCTTCCAACAAGGAAGGCAAGACTTCCTGTTTCCATGACTCTGGAAG
>NW_016826059.1:0-2130 GCF_001698545.2 Rhinopithecus bieti
GTGTTGGCCAGGCTGGTCTCAAGCTCCTGACCTCAAGTGATCCGCCTACCTTGCCCTCCCAAAATGCTGGGATTACAAGCATGAACCACTGCACTCGGCCATGTTCTGCACATCAAAACATTTTCACTGAATATAGATGCCATTACATTCTCTTACTTATGTTACAAAGCAAAAGGCAGGTTCAAAAACGTTGTTCTATCATGTATCGAGTGAAAAAAACATGTATTTTTGTATCAACTGAAAAACACATATATTCCACAAAAAGATTTTGAAGACACATGGGAGTGGAATGTGCCTGCATTAAGAGCAGAGGACCACCTGTCTCCAGCTGGCTCCCAGGGACCACTGAAAACAGCTGCTACCCTCAGAATGACAAGATGGTCTTCTGAATGATTTCACTGGACTCTCGAATCTCATCCTCCTTGACCACCAGCAGAGGCGAAACCTGATGATGTCACCATGGGTTGGCTTGGCCAGAAGTTCATAATCTCGAAGTCGTAGACATACCTTCCAAGCATCACAATCTTTGTTTTCTTAAATAACAATAGCATTTAATAATTCTTTTCCTCCCCGGCACAGTGACTCACGCCTGTAATCCCAACATTTTGGGAGGCCGAGGCAGGTGCATCACCTGAGTTCTGGAGTTCGAATCAACTGACCAACATGGCGAAACCCCGTTTCTACTAAAAATGCAAAAATTAGCTGGGAATAGGGGCACGTGACTATAATCCCAGCTACTTAGGAGGCTGAGGCAGGAGAATCGCTTCAACCCAGGAGGCGGAAGTTGCAGTGAGCCAACATCGTGCCATTGCACTCCAGCCTGGGCAACCAGAGTGAACCTCTTACTCTAAATAAATAAACAAATAAACAACATAATCATTTTCCTTTTACGGCAGTCACAACATCAGAAGGTAGCTTCATGGGTTCATTTCTCAAGATAATACCCGTGAGATAAAAACCTTGCATTTTCAACAAGGTTTTCTTCTTTTAAAACCTCAAGGGCTGCGATGGCCACTCAGCAACCTAGTGGATTGCCACCATATGTGGACCCATGTTCCCCTGGCTTAATGGTCAGCATTATGTCATCGTCCCACAGCACTGCAGACACAGAGTATCAGCCCCCAGAAAGGGCCTTTCTGTTCAATAGCCAGCCATCTACCAGTTCTGGCCAACCCTATCTGAATTTCATCAGCAGTGAACAGAACTAAGCTGGGAGCACGAGATGGGATGAGAGTAAGTTAAAAATACCACAAAGCTTACTGTTCTTATGGAGATTCAGCTGGTCCTCTCCTTTCCTCTCCTTTTCTTTTCTTTTCTTTCTTTCCTGTATTCATTTATTTGACAGTCTTGCTCTGTCACCCAAGTTGGAGTGCAGTGGTGTGATCTCAGCTCAATGCAACCTCCACTTTCTGGGTTCAAATCATTGAGTGAGCCCAAGAGGTCAAGACCAGCCTGGGAAACATAGCAAAAGGCAGGGTGGTGCATGCCTGTAGTCCCAAGGCCGAGGCAGGAGGATCTCTTGAGCCCAGGAGGTAGAGACCAGCCTGGACGACATAGCAAAAGTATCTCTACTAGAAAAATTAAAAATATTAGTGGGGACCGGATGGTGTGAGCCTGTAGTCCCGAGGCCAAGGCAGGAGGATTGCTTGAGCCCAGGAGGTCGAGGCCAGCTTGGACAACATAGCAAAATCCCATTTCTACTAACAACAAGAACAACAACAATAAAAAGTAGCGTGAGCAGGGTGGCTCACCCCTGTAGGTCCGAGGCCAAAGTGGGAGTATTGCTTGAGCCCAGGAGGTCGATACCAGCCTGACCAACATAGCGAAAGCCTGTCTCTCCTAAATAAATAAATAAATAATAATTAAAATGAATAGGGCCAAATGGCACACGCCTGTAATCCTGAGGCCAAGGGGAAAATATCACTTGAGTCCAGGAGATTGAGGCCAGCCTGGGCAACATGTCGAAAGTCGGTATCTACTAAAAATAAATAAATAAATTTTAAAAAGCGTGGGCAGGGTGGCACATACCTGTAGTCCCGAGGCCGTGGTGGAAGGATCTCTTGAGCCCAGGAGGGGTTGAGGTCAGCCTGGTCAACATAGCGAAACCCGGTTTCTACCAAAAAAAAAAAA
>NW_016826059.1:6623-8139 GCF_001698545.2 Rhinopithecus bieti
ATCAATTTAATTATTTGGGAAAAGTAAAATATATATAATGGAATAAGATGAGACTGTGTTGGGGTTTAGTTCCCACGTGATAAACCATGAGATGGATAATTCTGAATTGATGCCACAGATAAATGCACCAACCATGACTAAACATAATTCAGAAGCAAATCTCAAATAACTCCTCAACGATGAGTGGACTCATAACCCTCCGCTGCAGAATGCCCTCATGTGACAGAAATCTCTGTAGAGTTTGGAAATCTTTCCCAACAAAGAAAAATTCTGATGTGTTCTCTTTCAGTTGAACGTCCCCAGATGAGTTTCGGCATGCTCCAGGGAATCTTCCCGAAGGTGAGTATCTCTTAAATCTAAAGGACCAGACAACCTTTGTCTCTTCATGGATGTGAACACTGGTAAGAGCAGGAGAATATCAAAATGCCCTCACTGCCTCCTTCCCCCCATGTCTATCACAACACCTGATGTAGCATGGACGGCTTGATAATACTAAGAGTTGTGATCCTTAATACTTCTTTTGTTTTCATAGTGATGCCAGATACTATTTTAAGCAGTTCACATAGATTACTTTATTTAATCTTTAATGAGATCTCTATGACATTGTTTCTATTATTATCTCCAAATAATAAAGAGTCACACACTTCAGTTGTCATCCATATAATAGCCATGTGACTTGGTGCAAATCTTCTGAGTTCTCTGAGCTCCAGATTCCTGGTCCATGCAATGGAAGTAAAGAATCACAGTTCATGTTATAGATCCTAGTTATCAGCAACATAATAATAAAATGAGGCTATCGGGGTACAGAGATGTTAAAGAATTTTCCTGAGGTGCAGTGGCAGTGGTAGTCTAATCCAGAACTCCAAGCCATTTAAAGCTCATTCATGTTTGCATTTGTTTATGAGATTTAGATGTTGCTCACTAGGGCTTTACCCCATAGGGCCTGCTGGTGCTTCTGTTGAGACACCCACTCTCACAACAGGAAGGACCAGCTGACCTTTGCTCTGTAACTGGGGCCACTCACATGGCCTAAGAGTCCCTTTGACTGTTGACCCTTCCCTACTGTGAGCTCTTTGAGGGCCTTGTCTGCACCTGGAGCATCCGGGAAGCCCCAGTCCCAGCCCAGGGGATCCCTCGGAGGCCACTGAATGAGTGATCCCACAAGTGCAGATTCAACTCTGGTTTAGAGGGTAAAGGGATCTGGGAGATGAGTTGCCAGTGTGGAGACCGAATTCAAAGGAGGATCCAGAAAGGTATTAATTGTTATTATTACTACATTTAAACAGTGTTTACAAGCTCAGAGAGGATTTTCCCGTAGCCTATTTTACATGTATTGTTCTCTATTTCATAAGTGAGGGAGCTGAATAAAAAGTAGCTTAAGGACTGGGCGTGGTGGCTCACGACTGTAATCCCAGCACTTTAGGAGGCCGAGGCGGGCAGTTCACAAGGTCAAGTGATCGAGACCATCCTGGCCAACATGGTGAAACCTCATCTCTACTAAAAACACAAAATGTAG
>NW_016826059.1:10152-19016 GCF_001698545.2 Rhinopithecus bieti
ATGTTCTATCCTGACCCCTCAAACTTTCTCTGTTTCATTAGTAAGGGAGTTTTGCTTTCTTATTCGTGTGTTTACTGGAGTATTAGTTATATTACTAATACTTTTCCTTTGCATTATATACTATTATTTCCTTCAAGAACTTTTCATTTGCACTCACAGCTTGTCTGTTTGGTGCAAGAGGCCAAGTTTTCAGCCTGTCTTGGCTTTCAGCATGCCTTCCTCACTAAGCTTAGCCATTTCTAGCTTTTGATTTAAAGTGAGAGACATGTGACTCTTCCTTTCATTTGAACACTTAGCGGTCATTGTAGGGTTGTTAATTGTCCTAATTTCAGTGTTGTTGTGTCTCAGGAAATAGGGAGGCCCAAGAAAAGGGGGAGAGGCAGGGAAGAGCTCATCGGTGGAGCAGTCAGAACACACACAACATTGATCAATTAAGTTTGTCATCGTCTATGGGTGCAGTTCCTATTATCTCCAAAACAATTACACACAACAGGGTGATTATTGTCAATGATAACTTAATTGTACATTTAAAAAAACTAAAAGAGTGTAAATGGATTGTTTGTAACAGAAGGATAAATGGTTGAGTGGATGGAGACCCTATTTTCCATGATGTGATTATTACACATGGCATACCTGTGTCAAAGCATCTTACATACCCCAGAAGTATACACACCTACTGTGGACCCACAAAATAAAAAACAAAAATTATTTTAAAAGACTAGGCCGGGCGCGGTGGCTCAAGCCTGTAATCCTAGCACTTTGGGAGGCCGAGACGGGCGGATCACGAGGTCAGGAGATTGAGACCACTCTGGCAAACACGGTGAAACCCCGTCTCTACTAAAAAATACAAAAAAACTAGCCGGGCGAGGTGGCGGCGCCTGTAGTCCCAGCTACTTGGGAGGCTGAGGCAGGAGAATGGCGTGAACCCGGGAGGCGGAGCTTGCAGTGAGCTGAGATCCGGCCACTGCCCTCCAGCCTGGGCGACAGAGTGAGACTCCGTCTCAAAAAAGAAAAAAAAAAAAAAGAAAAGAAATAAAAGACTAAAAGCAACAAAACCTTTGCAATAATAACCTCAAAGCTCACTGATGACAGATCACCATAACAGATACAATAGTAACGGAAAAGTATAAAATTGGTGAGAATCTCCAAAAAACTATTGCGGTATCTGTGAAGCAGTATGAAAAAGAGGTGCCATAAAACAAGGTATGCCTGTGTGCCCTTAACAAATACGTGCAGCATGAAAGGAGGTATCCATGAATGTTCCTGTAAATGAAGAGATTGGGAATCTAAACCTGACAATAGAAGGAGCCAGAAGCTAAAACTTCAATTGGCATTTGGCCTGTATTGGTGTGGGTCTAAGGTTTCAGACTCTAAGCCAGATAATGTGAAAAACTAGATTAAGGAGGCCCATGGGCAGTTGGTGCGGGGGGCGGCATCTCCTTTTTTGAGAAAACAGAGCCTAACACTCTCCAACCTACCCAACCCTCATCTTCCAACTGTTCCCCATCGTAGGACCCAAAGCGGGGAAACATGCCTGGACCCACAGACTGCGTGAGAGAAAGCAGCTGGTGATTTATGAAGAGATCAGCGACCCTGAGGAAGATGACGAGTAACTCCGTAAGTGAACCTTCGGCCCACCCCCCACATCGTTGTAGATGTGCTATTCTGTTACGGTACCGGTATCCCATCTTGTCCCTTGTTCCCCAAATCATTCCCTTCTCGTAATTTTCTAGGGTACAGCATTGAGGCTGAATGATGAGATTTCCCATGCTCGCTCTCTCTCTCTCTCTCTCTCTCTCTCTCTCTCTCTCTCTCTTTCTTTCTCTTTTGTTTTGAGAGGGAGTCTTGCTCTGTCGCCTAGGCTGGAGTGTACTGGCGTGATCTTGGCTCACTGCAACCTCTACCTCCCTCCTGCCTCAGCCTCCTGAGTAGCTGGGATTACAGATGTGCAACACCACACCCGGCAAATTTTGTGTTTTAGTAGAGACGGGGTTTCACCATGTTAGTAAGGCTGTTCTTGAACTCCTGACCTCGTGATCCGCATGCCTCAGCCTCCGAAAATGCTGGGTTTACAAGCGTGAGCCACTGTGCCCGGCCTTCCCATGCTCTTTCTACTCCCTGCCCTGTATATCCAGGGATCCTTCCTACATAGGATGCTCTGGGTTCCCAAACCCCATGTCAGCCCTGATATGCGGGCCACACCTTCCTCTAGCCTAGGAATTGATAACCCAGGCTCGGAAGTCACTGTGGCATGAGCAGATGGTTCACTTTGAGGAACCATGGAAGGCGTGTGCAAGTCCTGAGGTAGGGCAGAATTGGAGTGTGCAGGGTCTGCAGGTCAGGAGGAGTTGAGACCAAGTTATTGGGCAGTGGGAACTCACTGCCAGTTACCTTCCTTCTCTCTTTTGCCTCAGCCTCAGGGATATGACACACGCCCATGATGAGAAGCAGAACGTGGTGACCTTTCATGATCATGGGCATGGCTGCGGACCCCTCGTCATCAGGTGTATAGGAAGCGAAAGCAAGTGTTCACAACAGTGAAAAGTTGACCATCGTTTTCTTAGTGTGCCAAGACTTCGATGTTAGCGTTTCTGTTGTATTTTCTTACAGTGTGCCATTCTGTTAGACATTAGCAATTTTATTGATGAGGAAGACTTACTAAATGCATATTTCGGTTTGTGTATCCATGCACCTACCTCAGAAAACAAGTATAGTCAGGTATTCTCTGCATAGAACAGCACTACCCTCTTCTCTCCCAAGATGTGACTACTGAGGGCAGTTCTGAGTGTTTAATTTCGGATTTTTTCATCTGCATTTACACACCACACACACACACACACACACACACCAGGTACCACTATAAGCATCACCCATCTGCTTTTCCCAGTTGCCATGCATCCTGCTCAAGCCCCCCTCATTCTGTTTCCTGTTCAGCATGTACTCCCCTAATCCTATTCCCCTGTATCAGTCACTGACAGTTAAAAAACTTTGCAAACGTTCCCCAGTTGTTTGCTCCTCTCATTATTGTGCACACAGCTCTGTGCACGTGTGTGAATATTTCTTTAGGAAAGATTCTTAGAAGTGGAATTGCTGCGGCAAAGGAGTCATTTATTCAACAAAACCTAATGAGTGCATCCTCGTGCTGAGCGCTGTTCTAGGTGCTGGAGAGACATCAGGGAACAAGGCAGACAGATGTTCCTGACCACCATTCTAGAGGAGGATGTTTCCAGTTGTTGGTTTTGTCTGTTGGTTTTGTTTGTTTGTCTGTTTTTTTCTAGAGATGGGGTCTTTCTCTGTCCAGGCTGGAGTGCAGTGGCATGATCATAGCTCAATGCCATCTTGAACTTCTGGGCTCAAGAGATCCTCCCACCTTGGCCTCCTAAAGTGCTAGGATTCAGGTGTGAGCCACCGCACCTGGCCTCCAGTTTTATTTTGATAGAGACTATACACTTCAGTCCTGGAGCAGGATTCTGCAGCAGGTGGTTGGGCATCTTGGCCTTCACTCTCTGAACGATTTTCAAGTTCTAGGTCTGGGACAGTCCCTTTGGGAGTATGGGGAGGAGACACAGATGAAATCATCATCTGGGGAATGTGGAGGAATGAGGAAGATGTGTGCACGGTAGACCCTGTGATGGACAGGGAAATAGAAGAGTCCGCTTAGTCTCCATGCAGGGGAGCAACGGTGGGAACGTCCCCTGGACAGAAGCATGAGACTGCCCATCAAGGGTCTCACCAACCAAGGGCCTGGGGACTGGGGTGGGGACGATGATTTGGGAATGGGACAGTTCTTTCTCACAGGTATCACTGCACGGTGCAGAGGGGAAACAGTTGTGGGGAAGGGAAGGGCAGAGGGGAGTCTATTTTAGAACAAATCATTGTGTGTGAATGGAGACATCAAAGCTCCATTCATACACAAGGGGCTTGAAACACCAGACCCGGGTGGAGGCAGGATTGGAGCTGTTTTACTGTTTGTGGCCCATCACCTTGGCCTCCTGGTTCTCCCCAGCCTTGGAAGGAGGACACCATCATCATTTTGCCTATATGATAGATGAGAGACAGAGTCCCAGGCAGATGGTAGGCATCTTGTCACAGGTCCTACAGCTGGCAGGTGCAGGACGAGTTGAGTTTGGAGGTCACTGACTTCAGAAACATTAAGGAGGACAGGTGTGTGTGGAGGAGGGAGGGAGAATTGAACAGACCCCGGGTTCTGTTTCCAATCACCATGTAAAGACTGTGGGTTCATTTACCCCAGACAAGGAGCCCTAGGAGAGACAGAGTGCAGGGAGGGAGAGGTAATCATGGTCATAGGTGGGACAGTGGGAGACAGAGATATGCAGGGTGGGCAGAAGAGGGTCAGGCAAAGAAGCAGGGGAGACCCAAGGCAAAGTGTGGGCTGTCACAGCCACCAGAGGGAGAGGGTGCCAGGAAGGAGGTTGGGCTCCAGGAGCAGCAGAGGTTCCCCAGATCTGTGAGCATGTCCTGCCTGGCACTGCAGGAGGAGGTGGCTGCCACCCAGGTCAGTGTGGACATACCTCTACCTGTGTCTCAGAGGAAACAAATTCTATTTTATCCCAGATAGTTCTGTATTACACAAATGTAACATTCAGCTACTAGATATTGAGTGCCTTATCCTCCATGGAAACAGAGGAGAGGGTACCCCAAAAGAGATACTGAAGGATTTGATATTTCTTTCTCCTTGAGATGATGAGATCCATAAGTAGTGTCCCCCAGCCCTCCAGACAGGTGCAAGGAAGGATGGCTGGAAGATTCTGAGTCATGACAGGGAACATTTTTCCTTAGGCTCCTTGGGTATATAAAGCTCCTGACTATCTGACTATCATGTGTAGATAATGAGTTAACATGGTCCCCTCTCCACAAATGTGTTTCTCTCCTTCATTGTTACTGTGAAGTGCTGAAGATACACCAAGTCCTGATACCTTACTTTTTTGTGTTTTTTTAAGACAAGATCGCACTCTGTCGCCCAGGCTGGAGTACAGTGATGCAAGTCCAGCTCACTGCAGCCTCGATCTCCCAGGCTCAAGGGATTCTCCCACTTTAGCTTCCCAACTAGCTGGAACTACAGAGAAACGCCACCACACCCAGCTAATTTTTGTATTTTTTGTAGAGATGGGATCCACTATGTTTCCCAGGCTGGTCTGGATCTCCTGGCCTCAGGCAATCCTCCTGCCTCAGCCTCCCAAAGTGCTGGCATGACAAGTGTGAGCCACCTGCCCAGGTCTTCACTTTCTTTAATGAACAATTAGCAGAGTTTCATCTTAGAGGCAAAAGTGACTACTGCCAGCCAAGCTGAGTGTTGTGTTGGAGGGGAATCTAGTGATTTAGATGTTTTAAATGAACTTTTAAATTCATCTACCTGATGATTATCCTAAGGTCCTTTCCTGCCCCGTGTAATTTTGATTCTGGGTTTAGAGTTTTTCATAGGCTTTGTTACAAAGAGCATCTCCTGGCCGGGTGCAGTGACTCATGCTGTAACGCCAGCACTTTGTGAGGCCGAGGCAAGCAGATCACTTGTGGTCAGGAGTTGGAGACCAGCCTGGCCTACATGGCGAAACCTCATCTCTACTAAAAATACAAAAATTAGCCAGCCTTGGTGGTGGGCACCTGTGAATCCCAGTTACTGCGGGGTCTGAGGCAGGAGAATCCCTTGAACCCAGGAGACAGAGGGTGCAATGAGCCGAGATCACACCACTGAACTCCAGCCTGAGTGACAGAGTAAGTCTCTGTCTCAAAAAACAAACAGCATCTCTTTCCTACAGTGATTTGAGCTGTGGTCTTGTCTCCTTGGGTTTCTCTATTAGTCTGATCCCATCTACTCTATCTCCCAGGAATGCCTCAATATTTCTGGTGGACCACTGACCCGTTTTCCTATTTTCCTCTACTGTTAAGAATTGACCCTTGAAAACATTTCTTCCCAGTTCAATGGAATGTTGAGTGGGGCATGGGATCTACCTGCTGTCTTGCTCCAATCATCTGGTTTTAGATATTTTATGTATATTTGTCACTATATAAGTGTAATTTTCTCAATTTGGTTTTCTAAATGGTTATTATTGGTATGTACAAAACCTATCTATTATTGTATATAGTATATTGTTACCTCTCTGAATGCGGCTTCCCTGCATTTTGGCACAAGACTCAGCATCAAGTTTCATCATGTTAGTCCCATCTGTATTAGCAATCATCTTGAAGCACTAGGCCAACATTATCCTGTTGGGAGAACTGGCTTAACAAATATTAGACAGGCAACAAGAACAGAGCTCAGAGATCATAATCCAAAATAATTAGCAATTGTTTTATTATTTTATTTTATTTTGTTTTATTTTATTTTATTTTATTGCAATGGATTCTTGCTCTGTTGCCCAGGATGAAGTACAGTGGCCTGATCCCGACTCACTGCAACCTACATGTCTCTGATTCAAGCAATTCTCCTGCCTCAGCCTCCTGAGTACCTGGGATTACAGGTGCTCACCACCACGCCGAACTAATTTTGTATTTTCAGTAGAGACGGGGTTTCACCATGTTGGCCAGGCTGGTCTAGAACTCATGACCACAAGTGATCTGCCCTCCTTGGCATCCCAAAGTGCTGGGATTACAGGCGTGAGCCACTACACCCAGCTATAATTAGCAATAGTATAATAAATTTAGTTTGTACAATGGTTTTGAACCAAGATCCCAAGCTTAAGGGCCACCAGCTAAACAAATCAAAACTTATGGGGAATTGAATGAGACCTCTTGTAGTCTTTGAGTAGCATGTTAGGACTGGGTTAAATTAAAGCAGAGTGCCGACTCTATAAAATGGACCACTAGGGGAATCAAAGGATTTGGGGATCAGGTTCTGTCAAGTGAAACGTATAGACATTTAGGGGTAAGAGTCTCATTATGATGTGAAGACTTATTCTGACATCTTGGGAAAAGCTGTCTGCAGTGTGGAAACATCAACTTCTCATCCTGATTTGTCGTTCAAATGTCTCTGGTTATGGCATTGGACAGTTTGGAGAACTCTTTTGTGGTCCATACATCAGGCACAACACTTGTTTCTTAAAATTTATGCACTTTTATAGGACTTGTAAATCAAAATAAAATCCTAACCCCGCCACCCCCCAACCATCTGAATTGACTTCTTCCTCAGCCACCGGTCTTTTAAAATTTAACCTGAGAGACTGTTTCAGGCCATGACAGGAAGTGGGGGTCGGACTTGCCTCATTATACCTCTGTCATCAACATCAACACAGACTTTCAGTCTAGTAAGAAACATGTTACAACCTATTCTCTCTGAAGCCTAGTACCAGAAGGCTTTCTCTGCAAATATGAACTTGGGTCTACACAATCCTTTATCTTATCCCAGGCATTCCTTTCTGTTGATCCTAGGGTTTTGTTTTGTTTTTGTTGGAGTTTTGCCCACGTTGGAGTGCAATGGGTGGGATCTCAGCTCACTGCAACCTCTGTCTCCCGGGTTCAAGCAATTCTTGTGCCTCCAATAGCTAGGACCACAAGCGCGGGACACCACGCCCAGCTAATGTTTTGTCCTTTTAGTAGAGAAGGGGTTTTGCCATGTTGCTCAGCTTGGTCTTGAACTTCTGGCCTGGTGATCCGTCCGCCTCGGCCTCCCAAAGTGCTGAGATTCCAGGCATGAGCCAACGTGCCTGGCCTACTAATTAGGTTTCTTTTTGCTTAGGAAAACTGAGCTTTGAAAGGGTTAAGTGTTTAAGTCCATGTTAACTTTCTGTATTGCATTTGAAGTCTGTTGACTATCATTCTGGTTAAATGAGTGNTGATCCGTCCGCCTCGGCCTCCCAAAGTGCTGAGATTCCAGGCATGAGCCAACGTGCCTGGCCTACTAATTAGGTTTCTTTTGCTTAGGAAAACTGAGCTTTGAAAGGGTTAAGTGTTTAAGTCCATGTTAACTTTCTGTATTGCATTTGAAGTCTGTTGACTATCATTCTGGTTAAATGAGTGACTTATTTCCACAGTGACCCGTGATCCTGTTTTGAACAAGTGTTTTGAGCCTTTTAACATCTTTGACAAACTTCTCCAAAATACAATTCTTTTTTAATTTATCTATTGCTGTTGAACAGACTAATCATATTCTAATTTAAGTCTTTTTAACCTGAAATTGACTTTGAGATTTACCAGTGAGGCCCCTGGAGAGCCTCGAAGAATGTGTCTCTCTTTAGGCTTATTTGATAGGTTAGATTATATGAAAAGCAATGTCAAATAAAACAAACACTAATTGCTGTTTACATTTATATAGATATGTTATTGATATTAATGTTCTGAAGATCACATAAATTTTACAGAGTTCTGATGGTCCTGGTGTGACGCTATCAGTCATGATTCTGGTTATCTTAAAATGTTCTATATAATAGAAATAACTGAACTTTTTCTCAATTGTGGACCTTTCATCAGATCTTAATCATTACTATTCTAAGCTTTATCTTCTACAGTGCTGATTCTTCTCTAAAGGCATCCAGAATCAGATTCATAAAAAAACATTTTAACAAGTACTATTGAATATAGATTTGTAATAACTTTCAGATCAATGAACTAAATAATTTTTCTAAACTCTAATGAAAACTGATGGTTTCATGCAACTGATCATCAAGATCAAGCAGAACAAAATTACATGAGGCTAAATAACTGATAATGTTTTTATGAGCTCTATTTAAAACTTTATTTATTCTTGGGCTTGGCACAGTGGCTCACACCTGTAATCCCAGCATTCTCAGGCTGAGACAGGAGGATCCATTGAGTGCAGGACTTCAAGACAAACCTGGGCAACATAGGAGACCTGGTTTCTAAAAGAAATTAAGGAAAAAAAAGCTTTGTTTTCACTTAAATGTTTGGTT
>NW_016826060.1:0-55931 GCF_001698545.2 Rhinopithecus bieti
GGCGATGCCTCGCCCTGCTTCAGCTCTCGCTGGTCGGGCTGCAGCAACTGACCAGCAGCGATTGTCCGGCACTCCCTAGTGAGATGACCCCAGTACCTCAGTTGAAAATGCAGAAATCACCAGTCTTCTGTGTCGCTCGCGCTGGGAGTTGGAGACCGGAGCTGTTCCTATTCGGCCATCTTGCTCCGCCCCACTGTGAAACCTTTATAAGTTTTTGAACACAAAATGGTTCTTAGAAAACTTACTTTCATAATTTAAATACAAATCAAATTCTGAGAGACACAAGTTAAGCCTACTTTAAGTTATTCTTGGTTTAAAACTTTTAAGTAGAATACATTAAGCAAATACATATTGATTTAACTAACCAAATTATAGAAAACCTGTTTGAGATGTTAATTAAACAGTTATGAAACAAACCACTAAACCAACAGTTAAAAGCTCTAAAGTAAAAGATAAAATGTCTTAAAAATTTTATTTTCTGTATCATAGAGGAAAATATATGATTCTCCCCAGAAATAAAACTAAGTTAGAATATTATATGGAAATGTATCTGCCAGATATGAGTCTAAATTCTAGTTAGCATGTAAGTGCTTATTAATAGACATTTGAAGTTAGTCATGTATCTTTAATCAATCAGAATTTCATCTTTTATAAAAGATAGTAAGAATTTTTTAACCAGATTTCAGACATTTTCTTCGCTAAAAATTTATTGTTTGAGGCCAGGCGCAGTAGCTCAAGCCTCTAATCCCAGCACTTTGGGTGGCCAAGGTGGGTGGATCACCTGAGTTCAGGAGTTTGAGACTAGGCTGGCTAACATGGTGAAACCCCGTCTCTACTAAAACTACAAAAAAAAAAAAAAAAAAAAAAGTTAACGGGGCAGGGGGGCAGGCACTTTAATCCAAGCTGCTTGGGAGGCTAAGGCAGGAGAATCACTTGAATCCACAAGGGGGAAGATTGCAGTGAGCCGAGATCGCTCCATTGCACTCCAGTCTGAGACTTCATCTCAAAAAACAAAACAAAACAAAATTATTGTTTGAAAAGAAATCAATTCAAATGGTTCACCTTGTGTTTCAGAAAACCTACCTTATCTTTTGAGTATCTCTCCCATTTCTGAAGACATATGTACCTCTTTTAAAAGAAAGTTGAAATTTTGATTTTGTGTATTTAGAGAAGTGTTTTGTTGTTGTTTTAACAATAAAGTATCAGGGTAAAGCACATTCACCTAAAACAGTACAAGTGATTGTTTTATAAATATGATATATAACCAATTATTATCAAGTATGTATATTGCACATACACACATCAAGCAAGATTTATACCCTGCAGGTTTCTGGTTTTGCATTCAATTTTAAAACCAAGAAGTCATGGAATAAAGGAAAGTTAAGTTATATACAAACCGAGACTCCTATTAATTCAAACCACTAATGAAACAAAACTCTAAATAAGTAGAGAAAATGGGTTCAAACACTGGAGCTCTGAAATTATCCAGGTCTTTTATCTGTGCTTTTTTTTCCCCTATTAAATTAAAAGTTCAAACCAAAATCCATGAAAAATGTTTATGGATATTAAAGGGTACGGTGTGACAGGGTTTTGTGCAACCAGGCATTAACAAGCATTTTATCTTCTCTTTAAGCTGAGCCAACTTTTATTTTAAAATTTCTGTAATTCAACATTCTTTCCCACCCAAACAACCTAAATCTTTTCACCCAGCAGCAACCTACTGCATGACAGACTGTACAAAGTTGTTCATGTTCACTTCCTTTGCTGATGTTGTAGTAATAGTTAGGCCTTAGCTTACCAATTTACATGTGCTTTCAAAAAATCTCATTTTTATATTAGAAATCAACATGCAAATCTGCGCACGGTGGCCTTATGCATGCAATCCCAGCACCTTGGGAGGCCGAGGCAGGCAGATCACCTGAGGTCAGGAGATCGAGACCAGCCTGACCAATGTGGGTGAAAGCCCAGTCTTTACTAAAAAAGTACAACAATTGGGCCAGGCGTGGTGGTGGGTGACTGCATCCAGCTAGTCGAGAGGCCTGGACAGGAAAATTACTTGATCTTGGGAGGCGGAGGTTTCCAGTGAGCCGAGATTGCACCAAAGCCCTCCAGCAGGGCAACAGAGCAAGACTCATCTCAACACAAAGCAAAAAGAAATCAACATGCAGTAAGTCAAGTGAGCCACCAACGATGTAATTGTGCTAGGCAATAGGAGATGGAAAAAATATTCTTGAGGTGGGAGAAACATGTTAAGCAGAGAAATTACAGCAGACAGACTTGACAGATGGGGTAAAAATTGTTAGAAATAGAAGACCTAATTCTCACCTAAAAATGGTAGTTATTTGAGATGGGTCTCTACAGAAGAGTAAATGTTTGCTGGGAGAAGGGGATGGCAGACACATCAGAAAGAACAACCATGCAAAAGCAGAAAGCAGTAAAGAACTATTCAGTGTGGCAGTGATGTGGAAGACAGAGCCAAGAGCCAAGACTAGAAATTTTGCGTTTGTCCCAGCACTTTGGAAGGCCAAGGTGGGAAGATCATTGAGGTCAGGAGTTTCAGACTATCCTGGCCAACATGGTAAAACCCCGCCTTAACTAAAAAAATACAAAAAATTAGCCAGGCGAGGTGGCGGTGTGCCTGTAGTCCCAGCTATTTGGGAGCTGAAGCAGGAGAAATGCTGTGAACCTGGGAGCGGAAGGCTTGCAGTTGAGCTGAGATAGCGCCTCGGCACTCCAGCCTGGGGGACAAAGCAAGACTCCATCTCAAAAAAAAAAAAAAAAATTAGTGGGTGTGGTGGCATGTGCCTGTAATCCCAGCTACTCCAGAGGCTGAGGCAGGAGGTCACTTAAACCCAGGAGGTGGAGTTTGGCAGTGAGCTGAGATCATCGGCAACTGCATTCAGCCTGGGTGACAGAGCAAGACTTCCCTCTGAAACAAAAAAAAGAACGAAAGATAAAGAAATTGGGTTTGGAAACAGAAAATTAGGTCTTTGTAACCACGTTAAGGAGTTTGGCGATTTTCTTTTTGATAGACAACAGTGCAGACAAGAAATGTTATTAGGTAAGCAATCAACGAGAGCAACTTTAGTGTTTGAGGATGACGACTATGGCAAGCAGGGTGGAAAACAACAGCAGCAGGGAGAACTGCTGGCAGAAAATTAACGTTCAGAGGTGTTAGGCTCCAATGAGGGCCCCTTAGGTCAGAAGTGATTAAACAGCCCACAACAGTGGGGGGGGGATGAAGCATGGTTTTGGGGAGGGCCTGGTGACTGACTGGCCACGGGGTGAGATAGACGTGAACAGGACAGCCAGCAGTAATGTTCCCTGGTTAAGTAAGGTTGTGTGCATTGGCAATCACTTCCAGAAGAGATGGATGATGACTTTCATTTTTACAAGTACCTGCAGGATGAAGGACTTGCAGTGTGATCTGGATGACAAAAGGATTACAGCTTCAGAGAAAGTTGTAAGTGAAAATATACTGTTAGAGTTGCCAGTTTATAGGTTAGAGGAAAGGCAGAAAAACACCAGAAGCACAGGGCTTCTGTAGCGAACAGAACTCACTCCCAGGTACAGGACTGGATGGTTACCTGCAGAGGAAACAGAATTGGGGCACCTGGCCACTGACACCAATGGATGCTTTCACTCTGTCCCACTGATTTAAGAATCTTTAAAACAACTATTTTTCAAGTGTTGCACATGTCTCTAAGGTAAGTGGAGCCCACACCAACTTTGGAAGCAACTGTCCTGGTTACTGCAGCAGCCCTTTCTTTCTGGAATTCAGTCTTCTCTCTTCCTGCCTTCTCCCTGTGCATACCCCCTGCTTGTGTAATAGGGTGGAACATGGGAGGGCAGGACAAAGTTCAGACCAGTGGCATGGTTGGCTAAAAGATCACTCCTTTCTATACTAGACAGTTCCTGGTCTGAGGCTGGGTCTCAGAATATAAAATTATTACTGTCTCCTTTAAGTCTCCTTTATTGCATCCCTGTATTATCTGCATCCCTCTCAGCCATAGCAGCTGGCTGACATCCACCCTCTCAAGAGGACATGTATGGATAGAAGACCCTGGCGTCACAAACACCTGCTCTATGAAGGGCAGATAGTTACGTAAGAATATTTGCAAAAACTGAGAAATTAAAATAAGGGAGCCTAGGAATGCAAAAACATTAACTGTCAAGCCAAACAAGACTGGTTTCAAAGAATTTTTTTAAAAGATACACTCCACATAACTGAAAGCATGAGGGAGACTTGGCCAGGATGACAGCCATCAGAGCGATTTCCTAAAATAACTGAGGAGGATGACTGGGAAAAACTGAGCCACCTACCAAAAAACCCAGCTTTACAGAGCCAATGCATCTCATTGTTGTAGAAGCTGATGAGTTCTAGAACTCTTAATTTACTATGGAGTTTTCAAATACATTCAAAGCACTTAATGTTTTCCTCATCCCAAGCTTCCTTGTAAAACTTTGACCCTGCCAACCATGGCACTTAGAAGGCAGAATAAAAGCTTACCTTCCTTTATGGAATTTTCAGATTTCTAAAATATAGCACATGCAGTAAGGGAATGCACCCAGTGTGCTTGTGATGCAATAAAGGCCACTACTATACCTTTCAAGCAGGCTTCCTTGACTTCAGCCTCTCAACCTGACATTTGGGGCTCTTATGCATTATAATATGAAGAAGCAGAACATTTCTGGTGTCTGTACACTAAAGGCCCAGTAGCACCCTTTCCCAAAGCAAGACAGAAAAAATTTATCATTCTGGAAGGAAATCCCACAGTGGACACCCTCAAAACCCTCCTGATCTCAAAATATGCACTTTATTCCATATGTAGGTTTTGGGTTTCTGGAACAGTTTAGATTTATCCTTACAACCAATCCCATGAGGTAGAAGCTTACTGACTAGATGCCTGTCATCATATTCATTGCATGGTAATGCCACCAAAGCTAAAAGTTTCATTTTTAAATTCCCTTATACCTTCAAATCAAACCGAATTTATTTGAAAAAAAACAATGGTCTTCTTTATTAAAAATAACAACACACATACCACAGAGGTAAATAAGCAGCATACATTTAAAGCCTACATTGTTTTGAGATAAGCCGACTCTATAAAGCAGCTGTTCATGGGGCTAAGCGTATTATGGAACTGTGGATTCTGAGCTTCCATTTATTGCCAGCCCTTGGGTAGATCATAAAGCAGCTATAACAGGAGTCAATATATGGCCACCCCAACCCTAATAGTTTTGCTCTGAGTAGAAATGTGGAATCTTTGCCTGAATTCTTTTGAAAAAGCAGAGTGAAATAAAACTTAGTCCAAGAAGGTACATAAAATGATATAGAGGAAATATTTTAAGTAATTAAACCACCAGAAATATAAGAACATTTTAGATAATCCTACCCATTGTCTCTGAGAAAGGGAAAAAAGAGAAGAATACAAAGCAAGCTATTTGAAAGACAAATACAGCTTTTAAGAGTTCTATCTAATTAACCCCAACTGAGAAATTTTGGCTACCTGGTGTATGCCAGGTACTGTACAATGTAGAACAGTGATTTCCAATCTTTTTAGCACCAGGATCGGGTTTTGCGGAAGACAATTTTTCCGGACATGTGGTGAGATGGGTTTTCATTTGGGATGATTCAAGTGCATTACGCTTACTGTCCACTTTGTTGCTATTATGATTGCATTTAATATATAATGAAATAATTAAGCAACTCACCATAATGTAGAATCAGTGAGAGCCCTGGGATTATTATCCCACAACTAAATGTTCCCATCTGGGGGTGATGAGGGGCAGTGACAGACCCTAAAGCATTAGATTCTCATAAATAGTGTGCCACCTACATCTCTCACATGCACAGGTCACAATAGTGTTTGCCCTCCTATGATAATCTAATGCTGCTGCTGATCTGTAATGCAAGTGATGGGGAGTGGTTGTGAATAACATTGAAGCCTCACTCACCTGCCATTCACCTCCTGCTGTGCAGCCTGGTTTGTAACAGGCCACAAACTGGTATCAGTCAGTGCCTCGGTGTTGAGGACCCCTGATATGGGGTAACTACATTGATTGATTGAGTGAGTGAGTGGGTGAGTGAGTGGGTGAGTGCAATGGCACAGTCTCAGCTCACTGCAACCTCCACCTCCTGGGTTCAAGCAATTCTCCTGCCTCAGTCTCCCAAAATAGGTATGATTACAGGCATGTGACACCACGCCTGGTTTTGTATTTTTAGTAGAGATGGGATTTCACCATGCTGGTAACACTAGTCTCAAACTGGTAATCTCAGTTTATTCGCCTGCCTCAGCCTCCCAAAGTACCAGGACTATAGGCCTGAGCCACGGTGTTCTTCTGACTACATTTATTACCAGCCATTTGTTACCAGGGTACCCATGTTGTACAGTGCCTGGCATACACCAGGTTGTTAGTTAACAGCAATTGATCTAATGCAGTGCTAATAAGGTAAGGTTTATTTTTTTTCCTTCAACATGCTGTGCCTGTTTCAGATGCAAATAAGACCTCAGGAGTCTGCTTGAAGTGACTTAAAATAAAAAATGTTCCCCCAGATGGGAACATTTAGTTGCAAGAAAATCAAACAGTCACTTGGATGGTGTAACAAGTTAGGTATGAATGTATCACCTGTACCAGCTTAGTGAGATGCATGTTTACATCACATAACAAACACGTGTCTGCCACTCTCAGGGCTTAGAGTCTGAATTGCTGATGAGAAATAAAGTGGTATCTAGACAACCCCAGAGAATGATATTCCATATATCCATAAGCATTAGTAGCATTTCTAAAAATTATCAAACATCCAACAAGTCCTTTAAAAACAAGATATCCTAACACGCAAGTAGTTTAGCAGTATTTTAAAAAAATGATAAACAGTGCAACTTCATTCACCTGAAATGGAGCACAAGACCCTTTTGAAGGAACTCGTACCCATTCCTGCAAAAGTTCTGTCGACTCTTGAAGGCACCACAGAACTAAATGTTTCTTTTGTGTGTGTTTCCAGAGAGGTTTTAGCCAAGACTTTGGCCTCTAACAGACTCGCTGATTAAAATATGGCTTAGAAGCTCTACCTGCCTACCTGAAAAAGCATCAAAACTAGAGAGTACTTTTCACCGGCATGAAAAAATGAAAACAACATCACATTCTTCTCTTTGCAATTCCCTTTCCCTCACTTTCCACTTCTATTAAATATACTTCAGCATCATTGTGCACAGGTGCAGGGTCCACTACATATCTAAAAAAGGAAAAAACCCTCAAGTATATGGGGATGGTCTGGTAACTCTGCCTTTGCAGAAATCATTTTTTTCCTCCAGATGGAAGTGTCTCACTATTTTCAGCATTCTCATCTAACAGGCAAACTTAGTTTCCATTGACTTCGAAAGGGATAAGCTTGAGTCTAAACTCTTAAGCAAGAACAAGCGTTCAATTTTCTAATAATGAAAATCCCAGACAGGTTTTTCAACCTACCAAATCGTTACAATTTTATTCACCCTTGTCTCTCTTTCCACAACCACTAACATCACCACCCACAAAAGAAGAAGAAAATCCCTCCAATGTTCCCCAAATGTGTGCTGCTGCTAGCTCCGAAGCTCTATAGAGTTTTGTAACGGAGTGTGAACTGCTGCCCCGGATCTGGGCTCGTGTTCTATCTCCTAACCAGTAAGGAGAGAGGGAGGACAAATCCGCTGAGCAGAAAAATAAATAAATAAATAATAAAAACTTTCCTCCTCATTTATAACCTCTCATGGATGCAGCGCCGACGAGGGTCGCCAGGTGCCCAGGGCGCCTGACAAGCGACCCACTAGCCAGCGCGTTCTTCGCCAGGCCGGGTCCCAGCACCCTGCAGGTCTCCGCCCTGCCAGGAAAGGAAGCGGCCCCGCCAGGCAATGGGATAGGCCGCCGCGTCCCATCCTCACCATTGGCCAGGGAGTGAGTGACATCCTCGTTGTGCCCTCGGCCCAGAAAACGCACCGATTCCCAGGGAGGGCGTCGGCGAGGGGAAGGACCTCCCCTGCTCCTTAGCAAACATTAGGGTCGCAGTTTCCTAAGAGATGCGACTGGGATGGGGGAGGGGGCCCAGGCAGAGGCTGGTGCTGGGGGCAGAGAAAGCGACACTAGGTTGCAGGCTGGTGTGGAAGGGGCATAGGTGCCCCGGAAACAGCCACAGATTTTTCCAGCGGGAGGAGCCCCCCCGCCACCCGCCTTTTTCCTGGACTCACGATGGCACCCGGAACCGAGCCCCCAACTCGCGCGAGGAAGGTGCACTCCACACTGACGGATCCCTGTAAAACACACACCCTGCTAACAGAAGGACCAGGAATGATAGGCGCCCCCATGGCAAGGCCCTGGCCCCTTTCCTGGGCGCCTTAGGGGGTAGTCGGCCACACCAAAACCGCCAGCCAGGAAAGGGCCAGGGCGCAGGGCTGCCTGCTGCCCCCTCGAGGCCAGTGTCCTCTGCCCAGGAGTTTCAAATCCGCAGAGCAGAGTGCGGCAGGCACTTCCACCAAACACCCTCGGGAGAGCACCCCGGGAAGACACCTCCTGGCCAGCACCCCTGATACTTTGCGGCTGCAGGGGAAAGCAGGAGCCCTAGTTTCCAGGCTTCCCTGCCATAGGGGAAGGATGCCAGGGGAGAGAGGGCAGAAGTTGGGGAGCAGTGTCAGGAAGATGTTTCTGGCCTAGGAGGCTTGCACCATCGGAGTCCTGGAGGTGCCATAACAAATAAATTCACCCCAGTGTTCCGGGAAGCCAAGGCAGGAGAAGCACTTGTGTCTAGAAGTTTCAGACCAGCCTCGGCAATGTGGTGAGACCTCCCTCACTGCGGAAGACATTTAGTCAGGTGTGGTGGGCCATGCCTGCAATCCCAGCTACTCGGGAGGCTGAGGTGAGAGGCTCTGTTGACCCTACAGTGAGTCATAAGCTTGTGCCACTGCACTCCAGCATGGGTGACAGAGCAAGACCCTTTCTCATAGAATAAATAAATATATAAATAAACTCTGTGCCTGGATTGGGCCGGATTCCTACCCTCCAAAAGCTAATATAGATGCATATCAGGTCTTTCTAGGGCAGTGCTGCAGAGACTGTCACTACATGTCCTGGGTGCTGCTTGACATGGCCAGTAGCTCAGTAAGAAGAGGAGTAGGAGTGAAGGAGTGGAGAAAGAGGAGGAGGAAGAGAGGAGGAAGAGAGGAAAAAGTAAAGAGAAAAAGGAAGCAGGAAACAAGAAGAAGAGGAGAGGAGGCGAAAGTGAGAAAATAGTAAGAAAAGAGGAAGAGGAGAACATAAACAGGAGAAGAGGACAAGGGGACCAGGAGAGATGAGGAGATAAACAAAGCTGGGGGGAGGAGAGAAGGAAGAGGAGGAGGAGAGGAGGAGGAAGAGAAAAGAAAGATGAGGAGAGGAGAAGGAGAGGAGGAGAAAAAAGGAAGGGGAGGAGAAAAGGGAAGAGGAGGAGAGAAAAGGGAGGAGGAAGAGAGAAGGAGGAGAAGCAGGAGAGACAAAGGAGGACAGGAGGAGGAGGAGGAGGAAAAGGAGGATCAGAGGAAAATGAGAAGGAGGAGAGGAGACAGAGAGAGAGGAGGAGGAGAGGAAGAGTGGGAAAAAAGAAGGAGGCGACAAAGAGGAGGAGAGAAGAAGGAGGAGGACAGGAGAAAATGAGGAGGAGGAAAGGGGAGAAGGAGCAGAAGAGGAGGAGAAAAAGAAAAGGAAAAGGAGGAGGAAGAAGAGAGAAGGAGGAGGAAGGAGAGGAAAAGAAGGAGGAGGAGAGGAGAAGAGATAAAGGAGGAGGAGAGGAGGAGAATGAGGAGGAGGAAGAGAGGAGAAGGAGAAGAAAAGAATACAGAGAAACAGAGAAGGAGGAGGAGGAGCAGGAAAAGATGAGGAGGAGAAGGGGAGAAGGAGGAGGAGAGGAGAAGGACACAGAAGAGAGGGGAAAAGAAGGAGAGGAGGAGAAAAAGCAGAAGAAGAAGAGGAGAGGAGGGGGAGGAAGAGAGGAGAAGGAGGAGGAGAAAGAGTAGGAGAGGAAGAGGAGGAGAGGAGAAGGAAGAAGATAAAAATAGGAGGAGAAGGGGAAGAGGAAAAGAGGAGGAGAAGGAGAGGATGAGGAGGAGAGAAGGACGAGGGGAGGAAGGGAAATAGGAGAAGGAGGAGGAGGAGATGAGGAGAAAAAAGGAGGGGAAGGGGAGGAGAGAAAGAGCAGAAGAAGCAGCAGAGAAGGAGGAGGAGGAGAGGAAAAGAAGGGGGAGAGGAGGAAAAGAAAAAGGAGGAGCAGTTGGAGAGGGGGAGGAGGAGAGGAGAAGAAGAAGGAGAGGAAGAGGAAATGAGAAGGAAAAGGAGAAGAGGAGAAGGAGAGGAGGAGAAAAAGGAAAAAGGTGAAGAACAAAGCAAGGAGGAGTAGAAGAAGAGAAAAAGGAGGTGGAAGAGGAGAGGAGAGGAAGGAAGAGAAAAAGAGGAGGAGGAGAGGAGGAGCAGAGGAGAAGGAGGACAGGGAGAGGAGAGGAGGAAGGCAAAAGAAGAAGGAGAGGAGAAGGAGGAGCAGGAGGAGAGAAGAAGAAGACAAAAAGGAGGAAGAGAAGAAAAGGAGGAGGTGCAGGAGGAAATAAGGGAGGAGTTGGAGAGAAGGAGGAGGTGGAGAGAAGAGGAGAAGCAGGAAGAGAAAAAGAGGCAGAGGAGGAGAGGACAAGGAGTGGAGAATAAGGAGAGAAGGAGTAGGAGAGGAGAAGGAGGAGGAAGAATGTAGAAGAAGAATAAGAGGAGGAGAGAAAAAGGAGGAGAGGAGGAGGAAAAAGAGAGGAGGAGGAGAGGAGGAAGAGAGTAGAAGAAGGAGTAGGAGGAGCAGGAGGAAAAGAAGAGGAGCAGAGGAGAAGAGGAGAAAGAGGAGTGGAGGAGGAAGAGGAGATGAGAAAAGAAGGGGAAGGAGGAGGGGAGGAAGAGAGGAGAGGAAGGAGAAGGGAAAGAAAGGAGAAGGAGGAGGAAGAGAGAAAAAAATAAGGAGGAAAAAGAAGAGGAGGAGAGTAGAAGGAGGAGGAGGAAGAAAAGGAAAGAAGAAGAGGAGAAGAAGGAGGAGAATAGGAGGAGTAAAAGATGAGTAGGAGGGGAGGAGAGGGGGAGATGGAGAGGTTTAGGGGGAGGAGGACGAGAAAAGAGGAGGAGAACAAGAGAAGGAGGAAAAGGAGGAGAGAAAAAGAAGGAGGAGGAGAGGAGAAGGAGGAGAAGGGGAGGAGGAGGAAAAGGAAGGGAGGGGGAGGAGGAAGTAGAGAGGATAAGAGGGGGAGGAGAGGAGAAATAGGAGGAGCAGGAAGGAGAAGGAGGAGAAAAGAGAAGGAGAAGAGGAGAAGGGAGGAGGAGGAAAAAGAGAGGAAGACAAGGACAGAAGAAGGAGGAGGGGGAGGAGGAGTAGAGAAGAAGAATGAGAGGAGAGGAGAAGAAGAAAAGGAGGAGGAGATGATAAGAGAAGGAGGAGAGAAAGAGGAGAAGAAGAGGAGAGTAGGAGGAGAGGAAAAGATGAGGATGAGAGGAGGAGGGGGAGGAGAGGGGGGAGGAGGAAAAAGAGAAGAGAGGAGGAGAGGAGGAGAAGGCGAGGAGGTGGAGGAGAGGAAGAGGAGGAGGAGAGAAGCAGTAGAAGGAAAGGAGAAGGAGGAGGAAAAAGAGAGGAGAAGAGAAGAAGGAGGAGGAGGAGAGGAGGAGGAAATGATGGGAGGTGGAGGAGAGTAGGAGATGGAGGAGGAGAAGAGGAGAGGAGGAGGAGAGAAAGATGAGAGGAAGAAAAGGAGAGGAGGAAGAGAGAGGAGAAAAGGAGGAGGAGGAGAGGAGGAAGTGAAGGGGAGAAAGAGGATATAATGAGGAGGATGAGAGGAGTGGGAGGAGGAAGAGGAAAGGAGGAGATGGAAAAGAGAAAGAGAAAAGGAGGAGGAGGAGAAAAATGTTATCACTTTGTGGCATTCAGTAATTATGACTATTGTCATGGCTTTTGGATTAAAGTTTAAACTCAATAGGAGAGATGGGAACAAAGATCAAAGATCCAGATTATTTCAGAGCTCAATTTCAGACTGAAAAAAAAGATACGTGTAATACACATGGAGATGTTGCCAATGCAAAAGAGTTGCATTATTTTGGTTTTGGATCCAGCCATATGTCAACATACACAATGTAGGCAGTGGCTAGGAGAGGGCAGAGAGCCACAACACTTAGGTGCTGGGCCTAGTGATACATCACAATCTCTTTTTGGTCAGAGCCCAAACAGTAGAGGAGAGCCACATCACCTAGGTTCTAGGTTCAGCAATACATCACAATACTTTCTGAGAGGAAGATCGAAGCAGGAGAGCCACATCACCTAGGTGAAAGCCCCAGAGATATGGCAAAATGTCTTCTGTGGGTAGGGATCAGGAAGAAGAGGAAAGTGACATAACCTAGGGGCTACAGCCAGCTATATGTTACAATCATCCCAAGGGGCAGGGATGATGCATGCGAGGAGAGTCACATCAAGTAAGTGCTGAGTAAAGCAATATGTAACAACCAGAGGAGAGTGTCATCTCCTACATGCTGGCCCATGAGATATGTTACAACATCCCCTATGGGCAAAACCCAGGTAAGAGAAGAGATTAACATCAAATAGTTGATGGGCTAAGAGATACTTTGCAGTGCCCCCTGTAGAAAGAGACTAAGAGAAATAAATCAGATTGCCTGTGTACTTGACCCAGGGATAAGTCACTTTTTCATCTGTGGAAATGGCCCAGGCAGGTGAGGAGAGTTACATCACTTAGATGCTGGGAACAGAGATATGTAACAGTCACTTCTATAAGAAAGACCCTGGTAAGAAAAGAAAGATACATCAAATATTTATGGACCCACAGATGCCCCCTTTTTTGACAGAGTCAAGGCAAGAAAGTCATATCACCTTGGTCCTGGGCCCAGCAATAGGTCACATTACCTGCTGAAGACAGGGCCAAGGCAAATGAGTAACATCTTGGAGCTGGGCCCAGGATATATGTAACAATCTCCCCTGTGGGCAGAACCTAGGAAGAAAAGAAGTGTCACATTAGCTAGGTGCTGAGCCCAGAGATATGTCACCATCCCTCCAGGCAAGAGATGAGAGTACCTTACCTGGGTGAGGAGTGCAGGGAGGTATCACAATCCCCTTTTTAGGCTGTGCCCAGGCAGAAGAGTCACATTGCCTAAGTGTTAGAATGAGCAATGTGTCACAATGCCCCTTGTGTGCAGCACCAAAGTAGGAGAGAAAACTTATATCACCTGAGTGCAAGTCCCAGCGATATGTACCAGTGCCTCCTGTAAGAGGCACCAAGGCTTGAGAATAGAGTCATCTCACCTAGGTGCTGGGTCCAGCAATATATCACCATTCTATTTGTGAACCAAGCCCAGGCAGGAGAGTCAACTCTGGTGTTTGGCAGAGGCGTATGTCAAAATCACACCTTCAAAAACACCAGGCATGAGATTAGCAATCCCTCACATGTCCTGGTTCTAGGTCTGAGAGTCAACATGTCTTGTATGTTGTGTGAAGTACGTGAGTCACAACCTCAACTGTGAACTGGATCTGTGCAGCAACTTCTCAATGTTTTCTGGGCATTGTGTCCCCTTAGATAAGTCACAGCCTGACAAGTGTGCTAAATGATGGTTTGAGGGTCACCAAATCCATGCATAACAAATCCATGTATGAGAGTCAACACTGCAACTCTTGACTGCCTCTAGATATAAGATTCAAAACCTGAACAGTGGGCCATGCTCATGTGAGAGGACAACAATCTTTACTCTTGACTGTGTCTGCTTACTACTGTCACAATCTCGCCTTTGAGCTGGGCTCTGTTAGTGCACTCTCTGTACCACTCAAAGAAGTTATGAGATACATGGTTTGGCTCTATGTCCTCACCCAAATCTCATTTACAATTGTAATCTCCACGTGTCGAGGGAGGAAGGTAATTGGATCATGGGACAGTTTCCCCCATGCTGTTTTTGTGAAAGTGAGTGAATTCTCTCAGATCTGATGGTTTTAAGTGTAGGAGGTTCCTCCTTCATTCACTTTCTCCCTCCTGCCACCTTGTGAAGAAGGTCCCTGCTTCCCCTTCTGCCATGATTATAAATTTCCTGAGACCTCCACAGCCATGTGGAACTGTGAGTCAATTAAACCTCTTTTCTACATAAATTTCCTGGTCTTTGGCAGTTCTTTACAGCAGTATGAAAATGAACTAATACAATGTGATATGCATGAGAGTTGCAATCTGCATTAAGACCTTCATGCTGATATGGGCCCATGATTTTACATGTCACTCTAAGCTCAGGTATGAGAGTCAACACCTCCCCAGTTGACTGGGTCTAAATAGAAGAGTACTCATCTGCCTATGAGCTGGGTTTAGAAATGGGTCACTATCCCATCTGTGGGCAGATGTTCACATATGACTGACAGTTCCGTCTGTAAACTGTGTCTACATGTGAGGTTCAGCATCTCACCAGTGGGTTGTGTCTATTGTGAGGATGACTATTTTAAGGATTGGCAGGGTGTGTATACCAGAAACACAGCATCTCTTGTGTCCTTGGACCTGTGATGACACTCTGTACCACATGAGGGCTTTACACAATATGCAAGAGAGTGGTAAACTTCTGTGATCTTTATACAAAGAGGACACCCAGGATCTTACCTTTTCCCTAAGCCTAGCTATAAGAGACAGTATTTGGTTAGTTCAAGGTATGAGAGTCATCATCACACCAGTGAGCTGGGCCAAGATATATGTCACAGTCACTCCTCTGGATCGGGAGTAAGCAGAGAGTAACATTACCTGGGTTTGGGGCCAGATGTATGTCAAATCTTCTCTGAGGGCTCAGCAATATGTCACAATGATCTGTGTATTCAAGACTCAGTCAAAAGGGCCTCATTACCTTGTTGCGGGGTCCAGTGATGTGTCATAATCTTTTCTGTTAGGAGGTTGCAGGCAGAAAAGAAGAGTCACATTTCCTAGGTAGTGTATGCAGATACATGTCACAAGGCCCCCTGTGGGCAGGGCCCAGGCAGGAGCCTCTTATTTTCTAGGTGTTGGACCCAGCGTTATTTCACAATACACCAAATATGTGGGGCCTGGGAGAAAGGAGAGTCACATCACATAGGTGCTGGGCCAAGTGATATGGTATAATAACCCTCTTTAGCAGGGCCCCGGCAGAAAAATAAATGTGTCACATCACCCAGGTGATAAACAAAAAGATATGGCATAACACCCCTGGCGAGCAAGGCTCATGCAGAAGAGGTGCATCACATAGTTGTAAAGATAGGCCATATGTCACAATACACAATCTAGGTTGAGCTCAGGCAGGAGAAAAGAGTAACATTACCTATGTGCTGGGCTCAGCGATACATCACAATACCTCCTTGGTCAGAGCCCAAGAAGTAGAAGAGAGTTACCTCACCTAGGTGCTGAGTCCATCAACATGTCACAATACTCACTGAGGGAAGGCCCCAAGAATGAGGAGTACATCATTTTGGTGGAAGGCCGCCCAGAGCTACGTACCAATGTCTCTGTGGGTAGGGCTTAGCGAAAAAAGCGAAGTCCACATAACCTTGTCCACCTATACCTAGACAAAGAATGGAGCCAGCCCTATGTCACAACTACACAGTGGTCAGAGTCCAGACATGAGAGGAAATCAAATCACATAAATGTTGGTTTGAATGGAATATGTCACAATCCTCACTGGGAACAGAAGCAGAAAATAAGCCGCATTACACCATCTAGGTAATGGGCCCAGAGAATACGTTGCTGTGACCCCTGTGCGGCAATGACCCAGGCAGTAGAATCACATTGCCTGTGTATTGGGCCTAGGGATAATTCCTTACCTTCGTGGGCATAGCACAAGGCAAACCGAGTGTCACAACACTCTAGGTGCTGGAATCAGAGACATCCGTCACATCTCTTCTAATGGCAGCCAAGTAAGCGAGAAGAGTCCAGCAAATAGTTCAATGATTAGAGATATGTCACAATGCCCCTGTGGGCAGGGTCAGGGAAGAGCTCACATCTATCGTTGTGTGCTGAGCCAGCATATGTTCACAAAGCTTCTGAAGTCGGACCAAGGCAAAAGTGTAACTCCTTACCCTACTTGGGTCCAGAGACAATCACATAACTCCTCCTGCACGGTAGAACCTAAAAAGAATATAAAGTCACATCGACCCTATCTGGGCCCAGTAATAGGTCCAGTGTTCCCCTATCGAGCAGAGATCAGGCAGAAGTGAGTCACATCCCTGGCTACAGTGGGTGCAGAGATGTCACAATGCCCTCCTGTAGTGCAGGACCAAGCAGGGACGTTACGATCACCCTGGGGTTCTGGACCTTAGCTATACTTACATGGCCATGTGGGCAGGTACAAGCCAGGAGATCACATAACTTCGGCGTGTTGGGCCCAGTGATATGTCACAATGCCTTCTGTGCACAGTGGACCAAGACGAAGGGTACTAGACTCACACTTAACTGGATTAAGCGCCTAGTGACAGTGATTATGTCACAGTGCTGTCTGTGGGAGTGCAAGGCAGTGGAATAGAGTCCCATCATGAAGGCGCTGGGTTTAGCAAGATGTCAAAATTCCATCTGTGGGTTGGGCCAAGGCAGAAGGATCAAATCATTTAGTTGCGGGACAGAGGCATATGTCACACAATCTCACATGCAGAATGATACAGGGGTAAAGTTAAAATTCTTGCACATGAGCCAATTCTAAGTATGGGAGTCAACATCTCCTCTATGTTGGGTCTAAATACATGAGTCACAATCTCAATGGTGGACTGGGTCTGTGCGTGAGAAGCTCGCTTTCTTCTGTGCACTATGCCTCCTTAGTAGAGTCACAGCCTCACAGGTGGACTGAATCTTGGTCTGAGTCACCAGCCCACCTGTGGACTGGATCCACATACAGCCGTCACTCTTTCAAGTTTCCACTGTCTCCAAATGTGACATTCAGAACCTCAAAAGTTGGCCAATGACCGCCTTTATTGTCAAGTGGATGTGCATACAAGTGTCAAAATATCACCTGTGCTGTGCCTTGTCAGGAAACACTTTGTAGCACCAGAGGGCTTTATGCATGAGAGTCTCGATATGCTCTGAGATCTCCCTGCTGGTATGGAGCCATGGTTATAATTTTTACCCTAAGCCCTTGTCAGAGAGTCAACTTCTGTCCAATTGGCTGGGTCCAAATAGGACTGTCCTCACCTAACTATGAACTAGGTTTAGAAATGAGTCACCTGGCTGGGCGTGGTGGCTCACGCCTGTAATCCCAACACTTTGGGAGGCCAAGACGGGCAGATCACAAGGTCAGGAGATAGAGACCATCCTGCCTAACATGGTGAAACCCCATCTTTACTAAAAATACAAAAAAAAAAAAAAAAATTAGACGGGCGTGGTGGCAGGTGCCTCTAGTCCCAGCTATGCAGGAGGCTGAGGCAGGAGAATGGCGTGAACCCAGGAAGCAGAGCTTGCAGTGAGGCAAGATTGTGCCACTGCACTCCAACCTGGGCAACAGAGCGAGACTCCACCTCAAAAAGAAAGAAAGAGAGAGAATGAGAGAGAGAGAGAGATGAGAGAGAGCAGAGAGAGAGAGAGAGAAAGAAAGAAAGAAAGAAGAAAGAAAGAAAGAAAGAAGAAAGAAAGAAAGAAAGAACGAGAAAGAAAAGAAAGAGAGGGAAAAGAGAAAGGAAGGAAGGAAGGAAGGAAGGAAGGGAAGGAGGAAGGAAGGAAGGAAAGGAAGGAAGGAAGGAAGGAAGGAAGGAAAAAGCGGAAGGAAGGAAAGAAAGAAGAAAGAAAAGAAAGAAAGAAAAAAGAAAGAAAGAAAGAAAGAGAAAGAAAGAAAGAAGAAGAAAATGAGTCACCAATCCCAACATGTCAGCATTTGACAGAAAGCAATTCCAGCTGTGGTCTGTGTCAGCTTGTGAGAGTCCAGGACCTCACATGTGGGTCTGTTCCACGTGTAAGGGTGAAACATCGCTAATGGCATGGTAGGGTGAGAATATGAGAACACACAATCCTCATTTGGATGCTGGTCCTCTGTGACGGCATCCTGTTCTACACTAGGGATTTACACAAGTGTGAGAAAGTAATATATTCTTCTATAACCCTTCATACAAAGAGGGACATGCGGATCTTACCCCGTTTCTCTAATCCCCAGCTAAACAGACACGTATCCCTTTCTGTTGGCTGATGTGTGCGGGCATGAGAATCATTATTGGCAACTGTTTAGTTGGACCACCTTGTTTTGAGATATATGTTCACATGTCTTACCTGTGGGTAGTGGAGAACGGGAGTCCTGAAGTCTACTCTGTGATGTGATAGTTATTGGGGTTGTAAATTATATCGCAGTTTTCTATCGGCGTTAGTTCTGCTCGTAGGCCAGGAACTCATTAACCCAGCAATCTCCCTGAAGCTAGACAGATGGAGCGGACCCATGCAAGCGGCACGTAAGAACGCTCCAATGCAGCATCAACCTGGGTACATCCCTGCTTCAGCGAGGGGATTGTACCACATATTCCTGGCTGAAGTACCCAGGTGATGTGACATCTTCTGTCCCTGGTCCCTTGTGTCCAGCAGAGCCAGTGAAGATTAATATTGTTACATCCTCGCGGCCCCTATCCACGACAGGTCTTGAGAAAAATAGTGTGCATGCAAGAGCTGCAAGCAAGTTCCACCCCGCTACGCTATCTCTCGTTCACAAGTTTTTGGCCTCCACCCACACGCAGACCAGTTAATGGATCATAGTGACATATATACAATGGCGTTGTGTCTCAAGGCGAGCCCAGACAATAGAGAGTGCTCCCAACACTGAGAGCACTCATAGCATCATCGAGCAGTTTGCTGACGACACGAGTCTAATCTAGTGTCTGTCTACTTAATCACTGTCTGCCTCTGAGGAGATCCAGGAGGTAAGATCCAGCAGGCGCGCGTCATATGTAAAGAAAGACAGACAAGGAATTAACAAACATCTCTTCATGCTACGACAATATTATGTGACAGAAAGAATACTCTTCTACAGTGTCCAGCTGTGGATCCAAGCGAGGAACCCCTCACAGACAAGAGCGAGACCAGCAATCCTTCACCAGTATATATTTCTATACACACATGTCCACATGCGCGACCGACTACCACGCCATAGAGACATTCTATCACACTTGTGAGACAACCGTGAACAGAGGCGCGCGAACAGAGAAAGAGAGTCCCTCTCACCTCTGACCCCCCCTCAACACAGGCGTCGAGGAAAGTTGAGTATTTGCTTGGAGCTATATCTCTATCATGCTAATCTATGTGGTGGGGACAGTGGTGCGTGCACAGCGCATCAATATACATTTCTATCACTTCCTTGCTGTATTCTAGTACTTTTCTTTCTTTCTTTTTTCTTGTCTTATTACTTGTCATCTATCTTTCCTATTCTCTAATACTTCTCTCTGCTTCTCTCCACCGGCGCGTCTTCCACTTGTATGCCATGTCCACATCTTGCTACATCTTCTCGTGTTCACGTCCATACACCTACATCCTTTTCCTTATCACTTACTATATATCAAATAATATAACATTATCCTTAAACTTATAATACACACACTTAACACATATATACTTACAATATCATTATACATACATATATAAATCTGCTTCATTCTTTCGCTCTAACGTTTATTCTGTTGGTGCCCTTATGGCTCATTGACATGTATGCCGAACTATGCGTTCTTATTCTATACTTTACTTCTCTTGTTTTCGGTCTACGTCTCACCTCACCTACACACACACACACATGCGGCGTACACGGCTACTCATCTCATAGCATCAGAGAAGCTCATTTATTACATGTCTCTCTAGTGAGCGAAGAGAGAGTAGTAGCCTCACACAACACTCGAGATAAGCGCTAGGCTCTAGGAGTTGCACAGTTGGCACAATCTCAGCCAAGCTCTGCTGCGCGTAGGGGGTATCAGACACACAGACTCATAATGTCACACCTCTATGCTGCAGCCTGCCTAGAAAAAAAGAGACACAGGCAGAGCTAGAAGAGCACACACACCCACGCTCTCGAGTCTACATAGTATTTTTTCTATGTGTGGTCTTTCATTTTATCTGTGCTCACACACTTCCAATGTATGTTACACACACAAGAAGGAGTTGGAGAGAGAGATTTCACCTTATGTTAGTGGTGCGTGGCAGCAAGCAACATAAAGATTGCGTACCACTTATCCCCTCAGCTGTGGAGCGCGCGCGTCTAGGCGCTTCCAAACCAAAAGAACACAACAGAGAGCGAGCGATTGCATCACTAGACAGAGCTCCCACGGCCGACGCCGCGCACCAGTAGATGTACTCAGTCTACAAATCCGCTCTCACGTTCTATATGTTAGGTGTAGGAGGCGAGATCCACAATATCGCGGACCAGGCAGAGGCACCCGAGCGATCCCAATGCTGGTAGAGCGAGGTGACATAGTGACTCTCTGACAAGGGCTTAGGGGCGCGCCTAGTGAAAAGATTTCAATATAACATAGGCTCACTTATACCATGGGCCGCGAGCAGCAAGACACGAGAGCGATACGGTACCACAACACCTTTATTCATAAGACACTGAGCTTCTTTTCGCTGGCAGCGACATCTATCGATATACATAGTGTGCGCTGGGACAGAGTCCACATAAAACACGGCAGGTCACATCAAATAATTGATGTAGCGCCAGAGAGGGTACCACCAAGTCACATATGAAGATGCCTCCTGTGTATGGGGCCAGCAGTCCAGCCTTGATCTATATGACAGAGGAGCGCACCATCCGAGGCCCAACTTTAGGAGGGTTCCGAACGTCACATGTTTCCAGCGATCTATGGAATCTCGAAACAGATGAGACAGCGCGACTGAGGATTGAGGATCGCAGCAGTCCGGCGACGCAGGCACACGAGCGATGACATACGCGTTACATCATTTAGGTCTTGAAATCCATTGAAACATTACACATTTTTTATTGAGCAAAGGCTAGGGCAGTCAGACGGAGGTCACGACCATCCTGCTTAGGTCCAGCAATACCTGACCCTGAGAGGAGGGCCCCAGGTAAAAGGTCAACCATCATCTAGGTGAGCCGGGCCTAGAAAATATGGTCAGCAATTCCTCTGTGTCGGGTAAAGATCAGAATGAAATGGAAGTTACATAGACCAACATAGGTGGGGCCTGATCTGATATGTCAACAATCACCTTGCTAGTGGGAAGAGCTCAAACACAAGAGGAGAGTCAGCACACATAGGTGCTGGCATAATCTTGCCAACCTACAGAATGTATGCAGAGTCCAGAAAGGAGAGGACAGTCATATTCACCTAGGTGCTGTGCCCAGGCAATACATTACAATCTCTTCTAGGGCAAAAGCTCAAGCAGTACAGGAGTTATATTACCTTGCTGCTGGACCCAAAATATGGCAAAATACACCCTGAGAAAAGAGCCCAGGCAGAAGAGTCACATCATCTGGGGAGAGTTCCAGAAATATGTCAGAATGCCTCCTGTGGGTAAGGCTCAGGATGAAGAGAAGAGAAAATAACCTAGGGGCTGTGGCCAGCCATATGTTACAACAACCTTAGTGAGCAGGGTCCAGGCATAAGAGGAGGGTCACATAACATAGATGCTGTGCCAAGTGATATGTCACAAGTCACACTGTGGACAGGTCTCTGGAAATAAAGGAGAGTCACATAATCTAATTTATGGTTGCAGAGATACATCACAATGTGTGTATCTATTGTCCTTATGGACAGGAACCAGGCAGAAGAACCACATCTCCTGTGGGCTGTGTCCAGGGATAAGTTACCCTCCCTTCTGTGATCAGAGCCCAGGAAGAAAAGAAGAGTCACATTACCTAGGTGGGCCCAGAGATATGTCACAATGTCACCTGCTGGCAAATACCAAGTAAGAGAGGAGAATAACATAAAATAGATAATGGGTCCAGAAATATGTCACAATTCCCCCCATAGGCAGAATCTAGGTAGGAGACTTACATCACCTGGGTTTTAACCTAGCCATATGTCACAAGATGCAATTTGGGCAATGCCAAGAGAGAATAAAAAACATATACCCTAGGTGCTAAGGGCAGGAATATGTCACAATTCCATGTGACATTCCTGGACCTAACACCTAGGGTGTATGTCTTTATTGTGACATCCTCACTCAGGTGCTTGAAAGAAGTGTATGTCACAATCAGAGCCACAGATAGGTTCAAGGATAAGATTAAAATCCTACACATGTCCCTATTCTGGGTACGAGAGCAAACACCTCTTGTATGTTGGGTCTGAGTACAAAATTTACAGTATCAGCAATGGACTGAATCTGTGCATGAGAACTTCAGTTCCTTCTGTGCACTGTGTCTTATTCATGGAGTCATAGTCTGAGATTCAGCAACCCACCTGTGAATTACATCCATGTATGCGAGTCAATTATCCAACTTTTAACTTCCTCCTAATGTGAGATTCAAAACCTCAGCAGTAAGCTGAGTTCATGTGCAAGAATGAAAATCTTTACTGTGAGTTTTGTGTGCATAAGAGTGTCGCAATCTCACCTGGGCCAGAGATATGTTACAATCCCCTCCTGAAAGCAGGACATGGGCAGCAAAGTCACCTCACCAGGATGCCGAGCCCAGCAGTAAATCACAATGTTCTCCATTAGCAAGGAACATGAAGGACAGCCACATCACCTGGGCTTCCGGGCCCAGTGATACATCACAATCTCCCCGAGGCAAGAACACAAAAGAAGAAGAGGAGTCACATCAGCTCAGTGCTGGGTCAGTCATAGGTCACAATCCCCTCTGTGAGTAGGAACCAGGCAGGAGAAGTGAGTCCCAACAGTGTCCCCTGTGGGCAGTGCCAAGGCAGGATAATAGGGTCACATCACCTAGGTGCTGGGTCCAACAAGAAGTCACAATCCTGTATGTGGACTGGGTCCAGACTACAGATCAAATCACTCAGGTGCTGGCCAGAGGCCTATATCACATTTACACCTGTAGGAAGGTCATAGAATGATATTTACAATCCAGCATGTGTCCTGTTTCTAAGTATGTGAGTTAACACCTCATATATGTTGGGTCTAACTACATGAGTTCATCTCAACAATAAACTGGATCTATGCACTAGAGGCACAACCTTTCCTGTGTGCTGTTTTATCTGAGTGAGTTACAGCTGTACAGGTGTGCTGAATATTGGTCTTAGAGTCATCAACCTAACTGTGGACCAGATTCACAGATGAGAATCAATTTTCCAACATTTGACTGCTTTTGGTTGTGAAATCCAGAGCCTTAACAATGGGCTGTGTTCATGTGGGAAGATGACAATCTTTTCTGTCAACTTGGTGAGCGTCAAAATCTCACTTATGTGTCACCCTAGGACTTTATACCTTATGCATGAGATCCTCAATCTGCTCGGAGGCATTTGTGCTGGTATGAATCTTGATCATTTCTCTGCTTTTAAGCCCAAGTATGAGAATCAACATCTCTCCAATTAGCTGAGTCCAGAATGAAGAATCTTCACCTTCCTATGAACTGAGCTTAAAATGAGTCACCATCCCAACTGTGCTCACATGTTTACATATGATAGCCACAATCTCAACTGTAGACTGTGTCCACCTATAAGATTCAGGATCTCAATAATGGGCTTTGTTCAAGTGAGAAAATGATGAGAAACACAACCTTACCTGTGTCTTGGGCTCTGTGTTGACACTCTCTGTATCACCCAAGGGCTTTCTGTGAAATGTGAGACGGGGTAGTTCTCTATGACCTTCATACAAAATGAGACCTAGGATTTGAGCCATTTTCCTAAACCCAGCTAAGACAGACAGTATCTTTCATACTGGCTGGCTCAAGTTATGAGAGTCATTGTGACACCTGTAAACTGAACTAAAATATATGTGACAATCCCACAATCAGGTAAGGAGGGAGTGAGCAGGAGAGTCACACCACCTGGGTGCTGTGCCAGAGATATTTACAACCTTCTCTGAGGGCAGTGACCAGGCAGGAGAGTCACATCACGTTGTTGCTGGGCTAGGGTTATGTCATAATTTTCCTGACAGTAGGGACCAGCAAGAGAGTCACAGTACCTATGTTTTAGCCAGGGATATGTTATAATCCCCTCCTGAAAGCAGGACTAAGGCAGCAGAGTCTCTTCACCTGGTTGCTGGGGCTAACGATATGTCACAATGTCTTCTGTGGCTAGGCCCAATCAGCAAAGGTACATTACCTATTGCTGGCTCCAGTGATGTGTCATAATATATTTTTTATTTTGGCATGGCCTAGGCAGAAGACAAAATTTGAAATACCTAGTGATGAACAAAAGACACACCATAATAAACTTGTGGGCAGGACCCACACAGGAGAGTCACATCACCTAGGTGTTGGACCCAGCCATATTTCACAATACACAATATATGCGGGGCCCAGGCAGGAAAGGAGAGTTACATCACCTGCTTACCGGGCTCAGTGATATGTCACCATCTCCCCTGTGCACGGGGTGCAGGCAGAAGAGGAGAGTCACATTTCCTAAGTGATAAATGTAGAGATATGTCACAGGTCTCCTGTGGGCAGGGCCCAGGCAGGAGCCTTTTATTTTCTAGATGTTTAGTGTAAAATATGTCACAATATCCTAAATATCCAGGGCCCAGACAAAAGAGGAGTGTCATGTTAACTAGAATCTGTGTCCAGTAATATGTCACAATCCCCGCTTTTGGCAAGGCCCAGGCAGAAGAGGAGAGACACATCACATAGGAAACAGACATCATAAAACAATTATGTTCAAAGGCCTCCTGGTGGAGCAGGGGGGGCTTATGTGAAGAGTAGCACACCGAGGTGATAACATGCACTATATCACAAACAGATATGTGCAGGGCCAGGGCAGAGAGAAGCCATTTGCCTAATGCAGAGCACACACCAACAGCATAAAAGCAATCTTATGTCAGGCAAGTCAAGATGTTAGCAGAGTCACACACCCTAAATCTGGCCAGGCAATAGTCACAATACCCCTGGGGGACAAGGCCCAGGCAAGAGTGAGTACACTCTAAGGGTAAAACCACCAGAGAACACAAATTATTCTAATGACCCAGGTCTGGGCAAAAGAACACATTCATCTGTTCTGGATCTCAATGATAACTGTCACAATGTAGTCTGTCAGGGTGTAGGCCAGAGGTGAAGGAGTCTATTTCATCTAAGGTGATATTTCACACAATGCTACTTGGGGAAAGCGTCCAAGCAAGAACTCAAATCACCTTGGTAATATCGCAAGCAACTTGATGGATGCTTTGAAAGGCAGAGTAAGCAATAAATGGACACACTTGGTGTGGGTCCAGCATATTCACAAGCTTCCGTAGACATCACCAACGGCTGAACAGAAGACTCACATCCACCTAGGGACAGAGGGTCTACCATATGTCACAATACCCTGTGGACATTGTCACACAGAAAGAGTAAAGTCACATCACCTAGCTCTGAGTTCAGTAGTGCACAATCCTTCGATGGGGGGGCGGTCCACACAAGGGAAGCCAATCACTTGGCGTCGGCAACACGGCATCATGCACACCTACCAACAAGGTCAAGACCAGATAACAAATTCCACACATCGTCCAAACTTCATGTAGGCTCCCAGAGTCGATTCGCTCCTGCTATGCGTTCGCTTGGAAACACATCAGCCAGCAATCTCTACAATCGGACTGAATCAACTCTAGACTCAACGTTTTCCTGTACCCTCGTGTTCCCCCTCTAATCTAGAACTCCAGTCTCCCGCACCGGTGCACGGCTACCGATTTCTGGTCTGAGAACATCGCAGCTCACACCCGCTGCACCAGACTCCCACCCATAAGTCACTTTCCAACTTTTGACTGCTCTTCAGGTATTATAGAATCCAGCAATCAACATGGCGGGCGGGAAACATGGATCATCTTTACCCCGTTTGCTGCACTGTAATCCACAGAGTACCTCACCAATCTTATCCCTTGTTCAGCGGCCATGTTACACACACGTTCGGACCACCCCAACTTCTATCTGTGTATGCACTGCGACCTCATCAATTTCCTCTAACCTCCTTTGCGTCTGCGTACGGACCCCCCAATATATGTTCTCTACTTAACCCAGGCTAGCACAGTCGACCATCTTCTCAATGCTTGCGTCCAGCATAGGAGCATCCCACCCGCCAGAGCCGGGTTTAAAACCTACGAGTCCCATCACAAAACCGAACCAGATCAGCAATGACATGCACACTTTCAATCCGGTCGGGGGAACTGGGATCATCCCCGTGTTAGACATTCCACCCTCCCCACTGTGGGTGGTGGGGCTTGGCATCTGTAAGTGGACAATCCTAATCGCTTCCCGTGACCACCACACAGCAACCACAATCCACTGCATGCTGCGCTTGTACTGACACTCCCACTCTCTCTACCACCAACCGGGGCTATACCAATACCATCGCTTGAGAGACGTCCGGTCAACCCTTTTTCAACCTTCCGTCACAGAAAGCGAACCCTAGACTTACCCCAGTTTCTACACTGTACTATGACGACAAATTCCTCTACGCAGCCTCCTCAACCCCGCGCCCCCACTTCCACACCTGTGGGGCACTGGAGCCCAATAACCTAGTCTCACAATCCCACACCGTGTACACCGGCGAGGCACAACGAAGATCACTCACATAAGCGCTCGGGGGGCAACGATACTATGTGCACAATCTTTTCTAAAGAAGAACCCGGAAAAAAACGACACCATCACCTGCTTCTCAGCCAGGGAACATGTTACAATTCCCCACTGAAAGCAGGGCAGCAGCACAGGCAACACATCACCAAGATTCAGGCTCAGTGTTATTGTCACTGACTGTGAACCTTAGGAATACCACAGGTATAAAGATACTCACCTCATTCTGGGGTTCCACGATATGTAGCAACTTTCCCTATAAGCACATGAATGCGAGGAGAGAGTCACATCTCTTAGGTAGATCAAAGATATTGCAACAAGCTTGCTGTGGGACATCGCCCAGGGCGGGAGTAGTCTCTCCATACACTATAGTTGGGACCAGATTAGGGTCACAATCACCAACATAGCAGGCGCCCAGGCAAAAGAGAACCCAATCTCTGACCCAAGTCTAGGGGAAAATAAACTATTAGCAAAGGCACTGTAACAACTTCTGTCAGGTAGCATTTCTGAACCCTGCTTTCTTCCATTTTAGCATGACTATTCCATCCACCACTGGGGCATCTTGATTAATCAGGGCAGTTGCAATTTAGAGAACTGCTGATTGATCCACGCTGGGGCTGGGATCTAACTGACTGAAACACCTGAGCGTGAGCTTATGCCAGGTAAAACTATTGGGCTCAAATTGGCTGACGGACGTCACGCTGATAAACAGTTCTATTTAATCTCCCTGGATCACTAACGACGTATAACCTGTTGACGTTAATTGACTGATGAAATCAAAAGTGCTGACTAATTGCTGATTGAAAATCACCCTGGAAGGGGGTAATTGACTGATTGGATTACCTGATCTGCGCTATGGCGATCAGAATACCTATAGACCAATTAATTGGCTATTGAATAAACAGGTTGAGCTATAGCGCAGCTGGATGAAATATCAGGGGGGCTGATAAATGGGGCAGATTGTTTCACCATCCCCTGAGAAAGAATAAGTAGAGGAAATGACCCTGGACTTACTTTTTTTTTTTTTTTTTTTTTACCAAGACTTACTCATAAATGGACATTACATATATCTATTCCAGCCACTCCCCAGGAAGAGCATTGCACTTACCTGGGATGGGACAGAGTCCTGGAGGCAGGCGCAGGCTGCCATATTCGCTATTTGGATGACTCAGCCATTCCAGCCTGTGGGTTTAGGAAAGTCCAAACAAAACTGACAACCTATGAAAAGAAGCCCCCAGCACAGCACAGTGGCTCCACCAAAATGTGGCCAGACTGTTTCTTTAAGTGGAACCCTGACACTTTTTTTTGTCTCAGGGTGGGGCCTCCTATCAGGGCCTCTAGCTGGCCCCTCCCATATTCTCTGGTAGACAGGGTTTTGATTTCTCTCTGGGATGCAGTGCCCAATGGGAGGAGTGGGACACCATATTTGATGTTTGGACAACTCAGCCATTCTAGCCTGTGAGCTTAGGAGAGACCAAATCATCAAAGGTCAGAAGGAATCTCCCAGCATAGCACAGTGGCTCTACCATAATGTGACCAGACTGCTTCTTTAAGTGGGACTCTGATATGCTCCTCATCTCTGTGAGATAATTCCCAACCAGGACCTCCAGCTCCTCCCACTGATGTTCTCCGGGCAACAGAGGTTTGAAAATGTTTTGGGGCAGAGTTCCTAGAGAGTGGGGTGGGCCAACATCTTTGCTGTTTTGCAACATAGCTGTTTCAGCCTCCAGGCTTGGGAGTGCCCAACCTGATGAGGGGCAGAAATGGCACCCCAGCACAGCATGGCTGTTCTATGAAAGTGGAGCTGGACAGCTTCTTTAAGTGGGTCCCCAGTTCTGTTCCTCCTGGCTGGGTGAGACCTTCTAACCGGGATCTCCAGTCACCTCCTCCAGATGTGTTTGGGCCAGCAACATGTCTGCACCTCCCCTGGGGATGGAGCTCCCAGGGGAAAGAGTGGGCTGCTATATTTGTTGTTTTACAGCCTTCACTGGTGATATCTCCAGATACTGAAAAATCCAAGAACTAGGAACTGGGGCAGATGCCCAACTAACTGCAGCAGCTCTACAAAAAATGGCCAAATACAGACTGGTCTCGAACTCCTGATCTCAGGCAATCTGCTCGCCTCGGCCTCCCAATGTGCTGGGACTATAGGTGTGCGCCACCATGCCCAGCCTGGAGAGTGTTATTCTAAGTGAAGTAACTCAGGAATGGAAAACCAAACATTGTATGTTCTCACTCATAAGTGGTAGCTAAGCTATAAGGATGCCAAGGTATAAGAATGACACGATGGAATTTGGGGACTCAGGGAGAAAGGGTGGGAAGGGAGTGAGGAATAAAAGACTACACACTGGGTACAGTGTATACTGTTAGGGTGACGGGTGCACCAAAATTTCACAAGTCACCACTCAAGAACTTACTCATGTAATGAAACACCACCTATTCCCAATAAACTATGGAAATAAACAATTTTTTTGAAGTAACTTCATTTTTTAATAGAACATTAAAAAATGGCCAAATAGTTAAAAAGAAAGAAACAAAAACCTCCATTCATAGGTCAGCAACCTCAAAGATTAAAGGTAGATAGGCACACAAAGCTGAGAAAGAATCCGCACAAGAATACTAAAAACTCAAGAAGCCAGAGTGCCCTCCCTTCTCCAAATAACCATGTTACTTCTCCAGCAAGGGTTCAGAATGGGGCTGAGGCTGACATGGCTGAAATAACAGAAGTAGGCTCCAGAATGTGGATATAAATGAACCTCACTGAGCTAAAGGAGGATGTTCTAACTCAATGCAAGAAAGCTAAAAATTATAACAAAACATTGCAGAAGCTGACAAACAACATAGCCAGGATAGAGAAGAACTTAATCAACCTGGTAGAGCTGAAAAACAGAATACAATAATTTCATAATGCAATCACAAGTATTAATAGCAGAATAGACCAAGCAGAGGAAAGAATCTTGGAGCTTGAAGACTATCTTTCTGAAGTAAGAAAGGCAGACAAGAATAGAGAAGAAAGAATAAAAAGGAATTTTAAAAACCCCTGAGAAAAATGAGATTATGTAAAGAGACCAAATCTATAACTGATTGGTGTACCTGAAAGAGCTGGTGAGACTAGAACTAATTTGGAAAACATATTTCAGAATATGATCCATGAGAATGTCCCCAACCTTCCTATACAGGCCAACATTCAAATTCAGAAAATGCAGAGAACCCCAGTAAGATACTCCATATAAAGATCATACCCAAGACATATAGAAATCAGATTCTCCAAAGTTGAAAAGAAAAAAAAAATGTTAAGGGCAGCCAGAGAGAAAGGCCAGGTCATCTACAAAAGGAAGCCCATCAGACTAATAGCAGACCTCTCAGTTAAAACCCTGCAAGCCAAAAGAGACTGTGGGCCAATATTTAACATTCTTAAAGAAAAGAAATTTTAACCCGAAATTTTATATCTTGCAAAACTAAGCCTAAGCTAGGGTGAAATAACATTTCCTTTAGACAAGCAAATGCTGAGGTAATTTGCTACCACCAGATCTACCTTTCAAGAGCTCCTGAAAGAAGCACTGATTTGGAAAGAAAAAATTATTCCCAGCCACCACAAAAACACACTGAAGTACACAGACCAGTGACTCTACAAATCAACTACATAAACAAGTCTGCAAAATAACCACCTAGCATCAAGATGACAGGATCAAATTTACATATAACAATACTAACTTTAAATGTAAATGGACTAAATGCCCCAATTAAAAGACACAGAGTGGCAAGTGGATAAAGGACCAAGACCCATTGGTATGCTGTCTTTGAGACACCCATCTCACATGCAATGACACACATAGGCTCAAAATAAAGAAATGGAGGAAATTTTACCAAGCAAATGGAAAACAGAAAAAAGCAGGGGTTGCAATCCTAGTTTCCAACAAAACAGACTTTAAACCAACAAAGATCAAAAAAAGACAAATAGAAGCATTACATAATGGCAAAGTGTTCAATTAAACAAGAAAAATGAACTATCCTAAATATATATGCACCAAACACAGGAGCAACCAGACTTCTATAACAAGTTCCAAGAGATCTTCAAAGAGACTTATACCACCACACAATAACAGTGGGAGACTTTAACGCCCCACTGATAATATTAGACAGATTATTGAGACAGAAAAGTAACAAAGCTATTCAGGACCTGAACTTAGCTCTGGATCAAATGGATGTGAAAGATATTTACAGAACTCTCCACCCCAAACAGCAGAATATACATTCTTCTCTTCACCACATGGCACTTTGTCTAAAATCGGTCACATAGTCACAAGGAAAACACTCCTCAGCAAATGCAAAAGAATTGAAATCATAATAAGCCATGTCTCAGAGCACAGCACAATCAAATTAGAACTCAAGACTAAGAAACTTACTAAAAACCATACCCATGGAAATTGAATACCCTGTTCCTGAATGACTTTTGGGTAAATAATGAAATTAAGGCAGACATCAAGAAGTTCTTTGAAATTAATAAGAACAAAGACAAAATATACCAGAATCTCTGGGACACAGCTAAGGCAATGTTAAGAAGAAAATGTATAGCACTAAACGCCCATATCAAAAAGCTAGAAAGATCTCAAATTGACAACCTAACATCACAACTAAAGTAATTAGAGAAACTAAAGCAAAGAAATCCTAGAGCTAGGAGAAGACAAGAAATAACAAAAATCAGAGCTGAACTGAAGGAGATAGAGACATGAGAAACCATTCAAAAGATCAGCAAATTCAGGAACTGTTTGTTTGTTTTGAAAAATCTAATAATATAGATATACCACTAGATAGACTAATAAGGAAGAAAAGATAAAAAATTCAAATAAACACAATCAGAAATAATAAGGAGTATATTACCACTGACTCCACAGAAATAAAAATAACCACCAGAGAATATTATAAGCAACTCTATGCACATAAGATAGAAAATCTAGTAGAAATGGATATATTCCTGGACACATACACCCTCCCAAGACTAAACTAGGAAGAAATTGAATCCCTGTGGAGATAAATAACAGGCTCTGAAATTGAGGCAATAATAAAGAGCCAGCCAACTAAAAACACCCCAGGACCAGAAAGATTAACAGCTGAATGCTACAAGATTTACAAAGAAGAGCTGGTAAAATTCCTACTGAAACTATTTCAAAGAATTGAAACAGAGGGATTCCTTCCTAACTTTCTGTGAGGCCAGCATCATCGTGGTACCAAAACCTGGCAGAGACATACACACAAAAAGAAAACTTTAGGCCAATATTCTTGATGAACATTGATGCAAAAATTCTCAACAAAATACTGGCAAACCAAATCCAGCAGCACATAAATAAACCTTATCCACCACAATCAAGTAGGCTTCATCCATGGGATGCAAAGTTGGTTCAACATACACAAATCAATATGTGATTGATCATACAAACAGAATTAAAGACAAAAACCACATGATTATCTCAATAGATGCAGAAAAAGCTTTCAATAAAATTCAACATCCATTCATGTTAAAAACTCTCAATACACTAGGTATTGAAAAGACGTACCTCAAAATAATAAAAGCCATATATAACAAACCCACAGACAATATGATACTGAAAGGGCAAAAGCTGAAAGCATTCCCCATCAAAACTGGCACAAGACAAGGATGCCCTCTCTCACCACTCCTATTTAAGATAGTATTGGAAGTCCTGGCCAGAGCAATCAGGCAAGAGAAAGAAATAAAAGGCATTCAAATAGAAAGAGAGGAAGTTAAACTATGCCTGATGGCAGACAATATGATCCTATATGTAGAAAACCCCATCGTCTCAACCCCAAAGCTTCTTAAGCTGATAAACATCTTTAGCAAAGTCTCAAGATGCAAAATTAATGTGCAAAACTTACTAGCATTCTTATACACCAACAGCAGTCAAGCTGAGAGCAAAATCCTGAATAAACTCCCATTCACAATCACCATATTGAATAAAACACCTAGGAATGCATCTAACAAAGGAAGTGAAAGGCCTCTACAAGGAGAACTATAAACCACTACTCAAAGAAATCAGAGCAGGGCATGGTGGCTCACCCCTGTAATCCCAGCACTTTGGAAGGCTGAGGCTGGCAGATCATGAGGTCAGGAGTTTGAGACCAGCTTGAGCAATATGGTGAACTATCTCTACCAGAAATACAAAAATTAGCCAGGCATGGTGGCACATGCCTGTAATCTCAGCTACTCAGGAGGCTGAGGAAGGAGAATCGGTTGAACCTGGGAGGCAAAGGTTGCTGTGAGCCAAGATCACACCACTGCACTTCAGCCTAGGTGACAGACCAAGACTCCAACTCAAAAAAAAAAAAAAAAAGAGATGATATAAACAAATAAAAAAAATTCTATGCTTATGCATAGGAAGAGTTAATATTGCTAGAATGGCCACACTGCCCAAGTAAACACATAGGGTTAATACTATTCCCATTAAACTATCACTGGCGTTTTTCACAAAACAAGAAAAATGTATTTTAAAATTGATATGGAACAAAACAAGAGCCTGAATAGTCAACAGAATCCTAAGCAAAAAGAACAAAGCAGAAGACATCACGCTACCCAACTTCAAACTATGCTACGGTGCTACAGTAACCAAAAAAGCATGGTAGTAGTACAAGAACGGAACAGACACACAGACCAATGAAACATAATAGAGAACCCAGAAGTAAGACTGCATATCTACAACTATCTGATTTTTGATAAACCTGACAAAGACAAGCAACGGGAAAAGGACTCCCTATTCAATAAATGGTGCTGGGATAACTGACTAGCCATATGCAGAAAATTGAAACTGACACCCTTCCTCCATCATCCTCAGCAAACTAACATAGGAATGGAAAACCAAACACCACATGTTCTCACTCATAAGTGTTAGTTGAACAATGATAACACATGGACACAGGGAGGGGAACAACATACACCAGAGCTAGTCAGGGGATGGGGGGCGAGAAGAGGAAGAGCATAAGGACAGATAGCTAATGCATGCAGGGCTTAAAACCTAGATGATGGATTGATTGGTGCGGTAAACCACATGGCACATGTATACCTATGTAACAAACCTGCACGTTCTGCACTTGCATCCTGAAACTTAAAATTTGAAAAAAGAAACGGAACTCCTTCCTTACACCATATACAATAATTAAGTCAAGATGGTTTAAAACTTAAATGTAAAACCCAAAACTATAAAAACTTTGGAAGACAACCTAGGCAATATGATTCAGGACATAAGCATGGGCTAATATTTTATGAGGAAGATGCCAAAAACAATTGGAACAAAGGAAATATTGATAAATGTGACCTAATTAAACTAAAGAGCTTCTGCACAGCCAAAAAAAAAAAAATGTCAACAGAGTAAGTGGATAACATACAGAATGGGAGAAAATTTTTGAAAACTATGCATCTGACAAAGATTTAATTTCCAGCATCTATAAGGAACTTAAACTTACAAGAAAAAAGCAAACAACCCCATTAAAAAGTGGGCAAAGGACAAGAAGAGACACTTCTCAAAAGAAGACATACACACAGCTAATAAAGCACATGAAAAAACCTCATCACCAATAATTAGAGAAATGCAAATCCAAACCACAATGAGATACTGTTTTATACCAGTCAAAATGGCTATTATTAAAAACTCAGAAAATAACAGATGCTGGCAAAGTTGTGGAGAAAAAGGAACGTTTTTACCCTGTTGGTGGGAGTGTAAATGAGTTCAACCATTGTGGAAGACAGTGCGATGATTCCTCAAAGACCTAAAGACAGAAATATTATTCATCCCAGCAATCTCATCACTGAGTATACACCCAAAGGAATATAAGTCTTTCTATTATAAAGACACATGCATGCACACGTTCATTGCAGATCTACTCACAATAGCAAATACATTAAATCAACCCACGTGTTCATCAATGATAGACTGGATAAAGAAAATATAGTACATATACACCATGGAATACTATGCAGTCGTAAAAAAGATCATGTCCTTTGTAGAGACATGGATGAAGCTGGAGGTCATTGCCTTTAGCAAACTAACAAAGATACAGAGAACTAAATACTACATGCTCTCACTTATAAGTGGGAGCTAGATGATGAGAACACACAGACACAGAGGGGAACAACATGTACTGAGGCATATTGTGAGGTGGAGAGTTGGGAGGAGGGAGAGAAGCAGAAAAAATAACTAATGGATAGGAAGCTTAATACCTGGGTGATAAAACAATCTGTACAACCAATCTTTACGACACATCTTTACCTATGTAACAAACCTGCACATCCTTCACGTGTACCCCTGAACTTTAAAGTTAGAAAAGAAAAAAAAAAATGTAGTAAAAAGATAGATTATTTTTGACTGCCTTGGTGAACAGTCTAGAGTCAGCATGGACTGTTCAGCTCTAAGATTCTTACTTATGAGAAAGAAAGCATTCTGTATCTTGTCTGCACTACTGTTACATTGGGTATTCTTCTACTTGTAGGCAAATGTAATCCTAACCAAAGGGCTAGCTTTGTCATGGAATACCTGGTAATCTTCGGTAAGACATATCTCTTTCCAAGGACATTTTTTTTTAATCTGCATAGTGGTGGAGGCAGGAGTGTGGAAGATTCTCAAGTTCTAGTGCCTTCATATGACCCACATCCATAGTTCCTTGTACAGTTAATAGCATCTCAGATTCTCTTTGTGGCACTATTCCACCACGAAGTGTCCATCAGTCCATATGTTAAGTGAGGATGTCACCACTTTCTAGATGCAGAGGAGAAGAGACATATTGGGTATGCTCCACAGGGAGCTGCTGGGGGATAAAGGTGGGGCTCACATGCACGCATTGTCTGTGGGCCTTGAAGGATGCTGTGTGCATGACCTTTTTTCGACAGGTCCAGCTGCCCAGTGCAGAACTCATCTATTTCTGCCCAAGTGAGGAAGATCTGGGCACACCCTGATCACAGCCCTGCTACACTCATCCTAGTTGGTAGGGAGATTGCAGCATGTGTATGCTGAGCTGTGGCTTAAGTACTTTGACATCTGATATCTCACTGGATAACTGGGAAACTGAGGTCTGGAGAGAAGCAGAGAATGGCCCAGAGAACATAAAGTTGGCAGAGTCCAGAGGAGAAAAGCGCATTCTGATCTCACAGGCCAGGGCTCAACCCTATCATAGGGTTTGCTTTGGGAATGAGAGTCCCTGAGATCTTGAGAATTTCTACCAATTTTCTCATATGGAGCAAACTCATATCTGCACCATTAAATTTGCACAGGTTTGCGTGCATAATGAGCATACACACACACACACACACACACACACACATACACACACACACACACACAAAGACTTCTCAGGTTAAAGGTCAGAAGAGCAGTTAACACTGATGGAGAGACAAGAAGAAAGAAGATAGAGGATGAGGGCAGCTCTGCCATGGGGTAGGGGCACACAGTCTCCTGGTAATATGCCCAGGACCTATAACATGGAGAGGAAAAAAGACTTGGGAACTTCAAGGTTCCCATGGATCTGCCTGGGCTGTGGCCATCCACAGGAAAGATTTCAGAGGACAAAATCTTAGTGTCTGCATTCACTGCTCTGTGTAATTAAAATTGGGAGTAATTCCCCTACACTCAGTATGAAGGGGAATACAGTAGTGGAAAAAGCTCAATTTTTTCTCTATAAATTGAAGTAATTGACCTGGGTGGCCTCTATATTTCAAAGGCTTTAAAAAGTGAGTTGACTTTGCTATCAATTACCCGCTGTACTCTCAGATCCTTGGAAATTTCTCTACATCCTCTGGAGGTCTCTCAGAGCAGAAATTGGCTTGGGGGTTTGTGGGACTGAGCACTCAGGTTAGTGTAGAATGTGGCAGAGCATCAGATCACTGCTCTGAAGATCATCCCTGTCATAGCTTTGGGCTTCTTTTTTGGAAGTGGAACCAGAGTCATTTTCCAGACTGGGATGATGAAGCCTTGTGAGTTAACGGGATACCTCAGAACAGTGGAGGGAAACAAGGAAGTACAGGAGGCTTCTGAGGTCTCTTACATTGCCCTGGAACCTGTAGGCCTCATTCATTTGCCCTCCTGTATCATAGTTTATTTTTTTATTTGTTAAATTGTTTTAAATTTGGATTTAAAATTTTGCTAGTCTGTTAAAGATTTGTCAATTTTAACTTTTCAAAAAAGTCAATTTTTTTCATTGATCTTTTGTATTTTGTTCAATTATTTTCTGCTCTAATCTTTATGATTTTTTCTTCTAATAACTATGGGTTTGGTTTGCTCTTGCTTTTCTAGTTCTCTAAGATACAGTATTAGGTTGTGTATTTGAGAATTTTTCTTTTTTGGGAATGTAGGCACTTACACCTATAAACTTTCCTGTTAGTACTGCTTTTGTGTTCCCATAGATATTCATATATGTAATGTTTTTATTATCATTTGCTTCAAGAAAATTTTTAATTTTCTTAATTTCTTCATTGACCCACTGATCATTCAGGAGCATATTGTTTATTTTCATGTATTTGTATGATTTTACAATTCCTTTTTTTGTTAATTTCTATTTTATTCCATTGTGGACAAATAAAATGTTTGATATTATTTCAAGTTTTGAATGTTTTAGGACTTGTTTTGTGGCCTAACATATAGTCTATCCTTGAAAATAATCCATGTGCTAAAGAAAAGAATGTGTGTTCTGCAGCCATTAGATAAAATGTTATCTAAGTATCTATTAGAAATATTTGGTCTATAGTACAGGTTAAGTCCAACATTTCTTTGTTGATATTCTGTCTGGAATACCAATTCAATGCTGAAAATGGAGTGTTGGAGTCTCCAGCTATTACTGTATTGGAGTCTGTCTCTCTCTTTGGTTCTAATAATATTTGCTTTATATATTTCAGTGCTCAAGAGTTGGGTGCATTTATATTTAAAATTGTTATATTCTCTTGTTAAATTTATCCTTTTATCATAATATAGTAACCTCTTTGTCTTTTCTTATAATTTTGTCTTAACATCTATTTTGTAATGTAAGTATACCTACTACTGCATTTTTTTTGTTTTCATTGACATTGAATATCTTTTTCCACCTCTAAAACTTTTAGTCTATGTGTGTCTTTATAGATAAGGTGAATTTCTTACAGGCAAAGGATCAATATGTCTTGTTTTTATATACATTTATCCCCTCTGTTTTGACTGAAGAGTTTAGTCTATTTACATTCAATGTTATTATTGATAAGCAAGAACTTACTTTTGCCATTTTATTTGATTTATGGTTGCTTTGCGATCCTCTCTTTTATCTTTCTTTGCTTTTTGTCTTCCTTTTAGTGAAGGTAGTTTTCTCTGGTGATATGATTTAGTTTTGTGCTTTTTATCTTTTGTGTATTCCTTGTATGTTTTTTGGTTTGAGGTTGCCATGAGGCTTGCAAATGCTATCTTATAACCTATTATTTTAATCTAACAACAACTTAACACTGTTTGAATAAACAAAGAAGCAAAAAGAATACACAACCCTATGCTTTAACTCTTTTCCCCTCACTTTTTGTTGTTTCTATTTATGTGTAATTTTACTGTGTATGTCTTGAAAAGTTGTTGTAGTTGTTATTTTTGATTGGTTTATTGTTTAGTCTTTTCTACCTTGCATAAGAGTAGTTCATATACCACAGTTACAGTGTTACAATATTATTTGATTTTCTGTGTACTTACTGTCACCAGCAACTGTATTTAACTATACGGTTTAAATGATTCCTCCATCAGCAGGTGTAAGCTGAGTTTGGTTTGGTTTTTCTTTCTGTTATAACACGAAAGCACTGAGTTGAATGCCTCACAATTGCTGAACTCTCCCTTTCTGCACCATGCCACCATTGTTGGGGGATGTGGGAGAAATGGTGATTCAAGACTATTTTTCCTACCCGTTCAGTGCCTCTTTCAGCAATATGAAGTTAAAACCAGGTACCATGAGTGCTCACCTGATTTTGGTTCTTATGAAGGTGCTTTTTAAATATAGATCATTGTTAAATTGGTTTGTGAAACCTTCTATTCTGCTACCTAGATGGACCTATGAACCAGTTATAGCTTTTTTTTTTTTTCTTTTTGAGACAGAGCCTTGCTTTGTCACCCAGGCTGGAGTGCAGTGGCGCTATCTTGGCTCACTGCAACCTCCACCTCCCAGGTTCAAACGATTCTTCTGCCTCAGCCTCCAGAGTAGCTGGGATTACAAGCACACACCATTACACCTAATTTTTATATTTTTAGTAGAGACAGGGTTTCGCCATGTTGGCCAGGCTGGTCTCGAACTCCCGACCTCAGGGGATCCGCCTGCCTCACCCTCCCAAAGTGCTGGGATTACAGGCATGAGCCACCATGCCTGGCTGACATTTTAAATTAATTAGTGTAAAGCCACATACCCATATAAGTTTTCCATTGTCTCTAAATTACTAGAGGTGCCATTTTAAAACAAATTTTTGGCCTCTAAATTTCTTTATTATAACATTTAGTAAATAGAAAATTATCAAAGAACTATTCAAAGCATTTAGTCTGTAACTGTCATTGCTACTATATAATAAATTCTATGGCCGGGCACAGTGACTCACGCTTGTAATCCCAGCATTTTGGGAGGCCGAGGCGGGCAGATCACGAGGTCAGAAGATGGAGACCATGGTGAAACCCCGTCTCTACTAAAAATACAAAAAATGAGCTGGGCGTGGTGGCGGGTGCCTGTAGTCCCAGCTACTCGGAGAGGCTTGCTGTGTCTAAGGTGGACCAGATAGCTCTCACCAGCAGCAGTACTATTCAGGTAAGGCAGAGGGATGCAACTGTGAGTCACTGCAGCACTGATCTCCCTGGTCTTGCCCAGATGGTCGTCCCATCCATCTCGGCCTCCTGAGTACCTGAAACTACTTGGATCTTCCTGTTTTTTTTCCAACTCCACTTTCAGTCTGCTTCCACAGAGGGAGCTGCTGTGGTTTTTCTCCTTTGTTCTTTGCTCTTTCTTTTATTTCCTTATACTCCTTTCTGCATGCTGAAAGTGATGTTTTAGTTTTTTTTTTTTTTTTTTTTAGCTAGGTCTTCTAACTCTGTCACACCCTGGCTGGAGTGCAGGTGAGTGATCAGCAATGAGCTGTGACCACACACATGCACTCCAGCCTGGCTGTGAAACTGTGACACATGGAGATCAAGGGAGAGAGAGACAGAGAGAGAGACAACAATTAATTGTGACATTAATTACCTTTTATCTTTGTTCCCTCCCACTTATGTGTCTTATTATTGCTTGTTATTATTTCTTTATTGTTGAATATTTACTGTTGGTTGTTTATTTATTTTGAGACAGACTTCAGCCATGAGCATTGGACTTGGCTGCCAGCTTGCCATGTCTAAGGTGGACGAGAGAGCTATCACCAGTGGTAGTACTCTTCAGGTCCAAAGGAAGGATGCGATTGTGATTCACTGCAGTCTCCATCTCCCCAGTCTTGCCCTGGAGGTCTTTCCATTCAGCCTCCCAAGTACCTGAAACTACTCAAACCTTCCTCTGTTTTTTTTCTAGCCCCACTTTCAGTTGGCTTCAACAGTACTTACAGAGAGTTACTGTAGTTTTTCTTCTGTGTTCTTTGTTCTCTCTCCCTCTTTTTTAAATCTTTTATGCTCCTTCCTGGATGCTGAAGTTGATGTTATATATATATTTCTATTTAGCTAGGTCTTCTCACTCTGTCAGACCATGGCTTGAGTGCAGGTGCGCGATCAACAGTGAGCTGTAACCATACACCTGCACTCTAGCCTGGGTGTGATAGTGTGACACACAGAGATCAAGGGAGAGAGACAGAGAAACAGAAAGGCAGAAACCAAGAGACAGAGAGAACAACTAATTGTGATATTCATTACCTTTACCTTTGTTCACTCCTATTTATTTATTGGACTTACTGCTTGTTATTATGTCTTTGTTATTGTTAAATATTTGCTGTTGGTTTTTTGTTTATTTATTTTGAGAGAGATGTTGGCCATGAGCTTTGGACCTGGCTGTCACCTTGCCATGTCTAAGGTCGACCAGATGGCTCTCACTGGTGCCAGTACCATCCAGGTCCACGTAGATAATGATTCACTGTGGCCTCGATCACCCTGGTCTCGCCCAGTTGGTCTTCCTATCTCAGCCTCCCAAGTACCTGGGACTACTCGGACCTTCTTCCTCTGTGTTTTGTTTTTTTTTTTTTTGAGATGGAGTCTCGCCCTGTTGCCCAGTCTGGAGTGCAGTGGCGTGATCTTGGCTCACTGCAAGCTCTGCCTCCCGGGTTCACGCCATTCTCCTGCCTCAGCCTCCCGAGTAGCTGGGATTACAGGTGCCTGCCACCACGTCCAGCTAATTTTTTGTATTTTTAGTACAGACGGGGTTTCACCGTTTTAGCCAGGATGGTCTCCATCTCCTGACCTCGTGATCTGCCCTCCTCGGTCTTCCAAAGTGCTGGGATTACAGGCATGAGCCACTGCGCCCGGCCTTTTTTTTTTTTTTTCTAGCCCCACTTTCAGTTTGCTTCCATGGTACTCAGAGGGAGATTGAGGGAGAGAGACAGACAGACAAAGAGAAAGGGACACAGGCAGATAGAGACAGAGAGGCAGAGAGAGAGACAACAATTAATTGTGATATTAATCACCTTTTACTTTTGTTCACTTACACTTATTTAAATATTGGTGTTATTGTTTGTTATCATTTCTTTGTTACTGTTAAATGTTTACCATTAGTTTTATTGTTTGTTTATTTTGAGACGGGTGTTGGCCAGGAGCATTAGAACTGGCCACCAACTTGCCTTGTCTAAGGTCGACCAGATGGCTCACTGGCAGCAGCACTGTTCAGGTCCAGCAGAGGGGTGCGGTTGTGTTTCACTGTGGCCTTGATCTCCTTAGTCTCACCCAGTTGGTCTCCTCATCTCAGCTTCTCGAGTACCTGGGACTACTCGGACGTGCTTCCTTGTTTTTTTCCTAGCCCCATTTCAGTTTGCTTCCACAGTGCTTAGAGGGAAGTCAAGGGAGAGAGAGACAGAGTGACAAAAAGAAAGAGACACAGATAGAAACAGAGAGACAGAGACACAGTCAGACAGAGATGGACAGAGACAGAGTGATAACAATCAATTGTGATACTAATCACCTTTTACTTTTGTTCACTTCCACTTTTTTGTTTATTGGTCTTATTATTGTTGGTTAATATTTCTTTGTTTCTGTTAAATATTTACCATTGGTTTTATTATTTATTTATTTCAAGACACATGTTGGCCAGGAGTGCTGGAATTGGCCACCAGGTTGCCATGTCCAAGGTTGACCAGATGGCTCTTGCTGGCAGCAGTACCATTCAGGTCCCGCAGAGGGATGCCATTGTCACTGCAAGCTAGATCTCCCTGGTCTCGCCTGGGTGGTCTTCCCATCTTGGCCTCTCGAGTACCTGGGACTACTCACACCTTTTCCTTTTTTTTTTCAACCCCACTTTAAGATTGTTTCCACAGTACTTAGGGTGACTTGCTGTTGTTTTCTTTTTTCTTTTCTCTGTTTTCCTATGCTTCTTCCTGCATGCTGAATTTGACCTTTTAGTTTTTTTTTTTGTCACACTCCAGCCTGGGTGTGTCAATCAAAGAGGGAGAGAGAGAGATAGAGAGAAGATCTTAATTGCAATATTAATTACCTCTTACTTTTGTTCACTCTCACTTATTTATTTCTTGGTCTTTAATGCTGTTTGTTATCAATTCTTGGTTATTGTTAAATATTTACTATTTTCTTTTCGTGTATATGAGACAGATGTCAGCCACAGAGGTTGGACTTTGCCGCAAGTTTGCCATGACTGCGGCCAACCAGATGGCTCTCGCTGATAGCAGTCCTGTTCAGATCCAGCAGAGAGATGTGCTCGTGATTCACTGTGGCCTCAATCTCTCCGGTCTCACCCGAGTGGTCTTCCCATCTTGGCCTCCCAAGTATCTGGGACTACTTGGACCTTCTTCTTTCTTTTTTTTACTAACCCCACTTTCAGTTTCTTTCCACAGTACTTAGAGTGACTTGCCGCTGTTTTCTCCTATGTTCTTTTTTCTATTTTCCTACACTTTTCCGGCACACTGAAGTTGACCTTTTGTTTTTTGTTTGTTTGTTTATTTTGGCATACTGCAGCCTGGGTGTGACAAACGGAGTGAGAGTGAGACAGAGAGAGAAAGAGAGAAAGAAGATCTTAATTGTGATATTACCTTTTACCTTTCTTCACTCCCACTTATGTATTTATTGGTGTTTAATATTGTTTGTTATTATTTCTTTGTTATTGTTAAATATTTACTGTACTTATTTTGTTTATTTTGAGACAGGTATTGACTCTGAATATCGGACTCAAGTGCCAGTTTGCCATGTCTAAGGTCGACCAGATGGCTCTCTCCAGCGGCAACATCAACCAGATGGCCCTTGACAGTGGCAGTACTGTTTAGGCCCAGCAAAGGGATGCAATCATGATTTACTGCAACCTCAGTCTTCCCAGTCTCAGCCAGGTCATCTTCTCATCTCGGCCTCCCAAGCACCTGGAACTACTTGGACCGTCTTTCTTTTTTTTTCTAACCCCACTTTCAGTTTATTTCCACAGTACTTAGAGTAACTTGGTGTTGTTTTCTTCTTTTTTCTTTCTCTGTTTTCCTGTACTTCTTCCTGCCTGCTGAATTTGACTTGTTAGTTTTGTTTTTGTCACACTCCAGCCTGGGTGTGACAATCAAAGTAAGAGAGAGAGAGGGAAGATTTTTTTTTTTTTTTTTTGAGAAGGAGTCTCACTCTGTCACCCAGGCTGGAGTGCAGTGGCCGGATCTCAGCTCACTGCAAGCTCCGCCTCCCAGGTTTACGCCATTCTCCTGCCTCAGCCTCCCGAGTAGCTGGGACTACAGGTGCCCGCCACCTCGCCCGGCTAGTTTTTTGTATTTTTTTAGTAGAGACGGGGTTTCACCGTGTTAGCCAGGATGGTCTCGATCTCCTGACCTCGTGATCCACCCGCCTCGGCCTCCCAAAGTGCTGGGATTACAGGCTTGAGCCACCGCGCCCGGCCGAGAAGATTTTTTTTTTCTTCTTCTTTTTTTTGAGTTGGAGTCTCACTTTTTTGCCCAGGCTGGAGTGCAGTGGCATGATCTTGGCTCCCTGCAACCTCCATCTCCCGGGTTCAAGTGATTCTCCTGCCTCTCAGCCTCCTGAGTAGCTGAGACTACAGGTGAGTACCATCACGCCCAAGTAATATTTTGTATTTTTAGTATAGGGTTTCACCATGTCAGCCAGGATGGTCTCCATCTCCTGACCTCATGATCCACCTGCCTCAGCCTCCCAAAGTGCTGGGATTACAGGCGTGAGCCACTGTGCCCTGCCAAAAGGAAATTTTAAGGTATCTCATACCTCAACAAGGAAAGCAAAAGCATCTATTCCCGTCAGACAATAAATGTATTATTGCATTATTTTCATGAAAAATCATGTAGTAAACAATTAGTCATGTGTGAACATTTCTGGGAGGTACCAAATTTTTTTTTTTTTTTTTGGAGATAGAGTCTCACTCTGTTACCCAGGCTAGAGTGCAGCGGTGCAATCTCAGCTCACTGCAACCTCCACCTCCCAGGTTCAAGCAATTCTCCTGACTCAGCCTCCCAAGTAGATGGGACTACAGGCACACGTCACCACGCCTGGCTAATTCTTTTACATTTTAGTAGAGACGGGGTTTCACCGTGTTGCCCAGGCTGGTCTCAAACTCCTGAGCTCAGGCAATCCGCCAGACTCAGACTCACAAAGTGCTAGGATTTCAGGCATAAGCCACTGTGCCTGGCCTCAAGTTTTATCTCAAAAAATTTAGTATGAAACTCAGAAATAAAATCACAGGATATACAACAAAAATATTCACTGTCACGAATTTAACCTGTAAAAAGAGAAACTGATGTTTTAATGAATCTATGTGACTCACTAATTACCTACCACATTTTCTTGTAGAAATGTGTTTATTTTTTGCAGCCAAAATAGAAGAGAGATTCCCTTATTTTATCCTTGGTAGCTAGCATTGTAATAGCTATGACTTGGAATTCTGTTGGAAATCACCCAGCCAGAAACACACACACACACACACACACACACATACACACACACACACACACCTGAGAAAATTTCTAAATTCACCCTGGGAAAGAAAAAATGAGAATTTTTAGCAGGGCACCATGGCTCATGCCTGTAATCCCAGCACTCTGGGAGGTTGAGGCAAATGGATTACCTGAGGTCAGGAGTTCGGGATCAGCCTGACCCACATGGCAAAACTCCATCTCTACTAAACATTTAAAAATTATCCAGGTGATTGGGAGGCCGAGGCGGGCAGATCATGAGGTCAGGCCATCTAGACCACCCTGGCTAAAACGGTGAGACCCCTGTCTCTACTAAAAACAGAAAAAATTAGCCAGTCATGGTGGCGGGTACCTGTAGTCCCCGCTACTCGGGAGGCTGAGGCAGAAGAATGGCGTGAACCCGGGAAGTGGAGCTTGCAGTGAGCAGAGATTGCACCACTGCACTCCAGCCTGGGTGACAGAGCGAGACTCCGTCTCAAAAAAAAAAAAAAAAAAAAAAATTATCCAGGTGAGGCTGTGTGCCATGGCTCACACCTGTAATCCCAGCACTTTGGGAGGCCGAGGTGGGCAGATCACCTGAAGTCAGGAGTTCAAGAGCAGCCTGGCCAATATGGTGAAAGCCCATCTCTACAAAAAATACAAAAATTACCCAGGCGTGGTGGTGGGCACCTGCAATCTCAGCTACTCAGGGGCCTGAGGCAGGAGAATTGCTTGAACCTGGGAGATGGAGATTACAGTGAACCAAGATCACCCCACTGCACTCCAGCCTGGGAGACAGAGTGAGCCTTTGTCTCAAAAACAAACAAACAAACAAACAAACAAACAAACAAAATTAGGCCAGGTGCGGTGGCTCATGCCTGTAATCCCAGCACTTTGGGAGGCCGAAGAGGGTGGATCACCTGAGGTCAGGAGTTCGAGACCAGCCTGGCCAACATGGTGAAACCTGTCTCTACTAAAAAAAGAAAGAAAAAAAAAAAAATTCGCCAGACGTGGTGGCAGGTGCCTGTAATCCCAGCTACTCCAGAGGCTGAGGCAGGAGAATCGCTTGAACTTGAGAGGTGGAGGCAGCCATGAGTCGAGATCACAGCCACTGCACTCCAGCCTGGGTGACAGAGTGAGACTTCATCTCAAAAAAAGAAAAAAGAAAAAGAAAAAAGAAAACAAAAAAAAAAGAGGTAAATGAGAATTTTTAACCAAAGAAATATATTACTAGATTTTTCTGAAACTCATTCCTTATGTCCTTGTAAATACTTTACCTTTCAAGCTCTACTAATAAAATGCAATTTACAGTTAAAAAACTGATATTAACATGAGTGAGCAAATCTTTTCAAGGTGACAAACCCAGGGAGTGGCAGTACTGATTAGAAAACAGATGTAGCCAGGTGCAGTGGCTCATGCCTGTAATCCCAGCACTTTGGGAAGTTGATGTGGGCGGATCACCAGGTCAGGAGATGAAGACCATCCTGGCTAACACAGTGAAACACCATCCTTACTAAAAATACAAAAAATTAGCCGGGCATGGTGGCACGTACCTGTAGTCCTAGCTACTCAGGAGGCTGAGGCAGGAGAATGGCTTGAACCTGGGAGGTGGAGGTTGCAGTGAACTGAGATTGCACCACTGCACTCCAGCCTGGGCGACAGAGCGAAACTCTGTCTCAAAAAAAAAAAAAAAAAGAAAAAAAAATTACAGAAGCATTATGAAAGGACAAAATAATTTGGGAAAATAGCTGAGGGATGAGTTTAGAAAATCAAAGCCCAAGAACATATTATTCATTTTAATGATAGAAAAAAATTTGAGGATAATTTTAAAAATAAAACAAAAACTTTGGAGACATTAAATTCAACAGAGTTTAAATGAACAAAGAATGATTTGCAAATCGAATAGCCTGTGAATCCAGAGTAGGCCCAGAGAGATTTCAGTGTAGCCACGTGGTGGAAAAAGACTTATGGATAGAAAAAGCAAAGTGACATACAAAAAATGGAAGTGAGGCACAGAAACAGCCAGATTGATTACAGCATGGGGTTCACCTTATTTGAACATGGTTTGAACAGTTGATATCCTTTTATTGGCCAAACCACAGTGGTTGGTATAAGAATGGGTACAGTCTATTCACATATCCAGTTAGGTTTCAGTTTACTATGTAAAACAAACAACTATTGACTAAAATTAAACAGGAAAGGGGGCAGCTTTAGGGTATAATTAATTTAATAATTTCTCCCTATTGGTCATCTTCTCAATTTTGAGAGATAGACCAAACTTTTTTTTTTTTTTCTTTTGAGAGAGAGTTTCGCTCTGTCACCCAGGCTGGAACCCAGTGGCACAATCTCGGCTCACTGCAACCTCCGCCTCCCGGGTTCAAAGAATTCTCCTGCCTCAGCCACTCAAGTAGCTGGGATGATAGGTGTTCACCACCATGCCCAACTAACTTTCGTATTTTTAGTAGAGATGCGGTTTCATCGTGTTGCCCAGGCTAGTCTTGAACTCCTGACCTCAGGTGATCTGTCTGCCTCAGCCTCCCAAAATGCTGGGATTACAGGAGTGAGCCACTGAGCCCAGCCTGCTCCTGTATCTTTAACTTTTCCCAAGCATTTGTGATTCCACTCTGGTTCTTCCCAGGTCCCTCACCCTGCCTATCCTCACTCCCTCACTGTGTGTTAGGCAGGTCCGGTTAAAACGGGAAGAATAATACATTCAGATTCCAGCCTCCAAGGTATTCCTATCTGGGGTACAGGAAGTAGGGAGGCAAGTCAGAGTCTGTGGTGGTACTTTTTGCTAGGTCTGAGGGCAGGAAGGCCAGGGCTGGTCACATGGATATCTGGGGAACCACCACTGCTGATTCCTTCTCCCACTGAGAGCTAAAACCAGGCCAGGCTAGTCACAATTAATAAAACCATTGCAACTCTCATTGTGCACACAACTAAAATGTACCCCAACCCCCAGCCCTACCACAGATCTCCAACTTCCCATCCCAGAACACAGGAAGCCCTCCACCGTTTTGACCTAAAGCCTGGACTTTAAGCCAGGTTGGGCCTCAGGATGGTGGCAGCAAAAGCAGCAGTCACAATGTCAAACCTACATATGGCCTGAGAAATCTCATCTGCACGTCATTCACTCAGAACTGGCGTAGAGTTGTGTACAAGTTAAGGACAGATCTACACACTCACGGGCATGCACACATTCCACATTTGCTGGGAAGCATGAGAGGCACCTGTTTCCCAGTTGCAAGCTGATGTCCACATACACCATTCACGTGTTTTCATTTAGGCCTCTGCATTGTATATTCATTGAACCAATGCAAATACATCTTCTTGTGGGGGGCATCATTTAGTGCAGCACCACCCCCCTCTTGTTCTGCGGGGCACTCAGGAGGTATCCAGTCAGCTCCTAATTCCCTAGGACAAAGGTGCCTCCCCTTTTCCAGCACTCACATCTAGCATCACCATCTCAGGATGGTTTTTTCGTTTTTGCTTTTTTTTTTTTTTTTTTTTTTTTTTTTGAGACGCAGTCTCACTCTATTGCCAGGCTGGAGTGCAGTGGCATGATCTCAGCTCACTGCAACCTCTGACTCCGACTGCCTGGTTCAAGCGATCCTCTTGCCTCAGCCTCTCGAGTAGCAGGGATTACAGGCATCCACCACCACACCCAGCTAATTTTTGTGTTTTTACTAGAGACGGGGTTTCACCACGTTGGCCAGGATGGTCTCGATCTCCTGACCTCGTGATCCGCCCGCCTCAGCCTCCCAAAGTGCTGGGATTACAGGTGTGAGCCACCGCGCATGGCTAGGATTGTTTTTTTAAAAACATAAACAGCATGAGGAAGCAGGCATGGTAAGACAGGCTTAGGGCCACGGATAGCTGGCTGCTGGTGAAGCAGCACAGGGCAGGCACATCTGTGGGTGGGGCAATGACAAGCCAAGGTAGCCATAGTCCCTACCCCCAATAGCCCCAGCCCAGATAGCATTCAAATCTTCCTGGATGGGCCTGATGCCTGTCACTCACCCTCTCTCTAGCACTGTCTTGTGTTGGTTACTCAGGGCCTGGGAGAGGAGGTGGGGATTGTAGATCCAGGGTGGGATCCACTTCACACCCAGAGTTCACCTGGCCACAGGCCAGCAAGCAAGCCCATGAAGCACAGCTCTAGACACTGAGCCTCGGCACCTCCAGCTGCACTTTCTAGTTATATATTAGGTTTTTAAAAACCATAAATAAACAAGCAGACACAAAAACAGCCACTTTGAGGAGAAAGTGGGAGCTAAAACAGCTGACCCTCAAACAGCTCTGCCAAGCCCCAGGCCAGGCCAGGCCAGGCCATCTGGACTCCAAGGCCCACATGATAGTTACAGAGGATGACAGTTCCCACAGGTACTTGTCAAGCACTGTGCTAGCTTCTCACGGAGTCTCAGAATGCCTCCTCACCAATACCCTGTGAGGGGAGGCCCTGCCTCACTAGAGCACAGGAGTTTCCTAAACTCTTTCCAGGAAATGGTTAGCAAAGTATAGAGCTGGGGGAAAGCCCACTCAGAACAAGTGACTCCCCAGGGTCTCCCTAGACTCCGTCCCCTTCTGCACATGGGGTCTGGAGGTGACGTGAACAGCCTCCTAACCCCCTCCATCCTGCGCTCTCCTCAATCAAAGTGGCTGTTTTTGTGTTTGCTTATTTATTTATGGGATTTTAAAAACCTGATATTTTATTTATAGTAGTTTCAGGCTTATATGTGTGTATTTTTATAGACTTTATTAGAAGGAAGAGGGCTTAAGACAATAACATTTTTTTTTTGAGATGGAGTTTTGCTCTTGTTGCCCAGACTGTAATTCAATGGCGTGATCTCACTGCAGCTTCCACCTCCCGGGTTCAAGCGATTCTCCTGCCTCAGTCTCCTGAGTAGCTGGGATTACAGGCATGTGCCACCACTCTGACTAATTTTTGGCATTTTTATTAGAGACAGGGTTTCACCTTGTTAGCCAGGATGGTCTTGATCTCCTGACCTCAGGTGATCTGCCTGCCTTGGCCTCCCAAAGTGCTGGGATTACAGGCATGAGCCAGGAAGACAGTAACTCTTTTTTTTTTTTTTTTTTTTTTGAGATGGAGTTTCGCTCTTGCTGCCCAGGCTGGAGTGCAATGGCGCCATCTCGGCTTACCGCAACCTCCACCTCCCAGGTTCAAGCGATTCTCCTGTGCCCGTCCTTCGCCAAAGTAGGCTGGGGATTATAGGATGTTGCCACCAAAGGCCGTTAATGTTATTTTTAGTTAGAGATGGGGGTTTCTCCATTGGTGCAGGGCTGGTTCTTCGAACTCCTGACCCTCAGGGTTGCATCCGGTCCACTTCGGCCTCCCAAGTGGCTGGGAATTACCACGCGTGGTGGAGCCCCTTCGCTGCCCTGGTAGCGGCCGAGGCACATAACGATTTCTAAAGAATGGTCTGCAGTGGCGAATGAAATAACTTCCATGTCACAGAATGGGATGGGATATTGGCCTCCTTCTGCTGCCTTTTGGGCAAAAGGTATAAATAAGTGTGAGAAATTGGTACATGTTCTGGTTTGTTTCCAGTGTGGGAGGGCGGTCCTCAAGGATCGGGAAAACAATCTCACTGAGCTTGTAGGAGGCCACCCACTCACCTTTTTGATGGCACATTCCGCACAAATGGTCTTTCACTTTTCTTCTGGTTGGCTTATGTGATTCTTTAAGAACATACATACTTATTTTTGTTGATACTTAAGTAATGTTGTGGTTGGTACTACTCATATGTATGTGTGTTATGTTGGTGGTGTTACATGGTTGAACATACAGGTTCTCACTCTGTTCACCCAGGCTGGAGTGCCCCGTGAGCCCGACACTTGATGGGTCACTGGCAGCCTGCAACCTCGCACACGTGAACCTCAGCCTCTCAAGCAGTTGGGACTATAGGCATGCAACATCACACAAGGCCAATTTTTAAAATTTTTCTAGAGACTGAGTCTCACTACATTGCCCAGACTGGTCTTGAACTCCTGGGCTTAAGCAATCATTCCATCATGGTCTTCGAAAGTGTTTCGATTACAGGTGTTAGCCATCAAACCCAGCCAAAAATATTTTTTAAAGAACTGTTACAACCAAATTATGAGCTATGGTTGTGCCACTGCACTCCAGCCTGGGCACTAAAGTGAGACCTTGTATCCAAAAACAAAGCAAAACAAAAAAATTTATGACCTCATTAAACTTCTAAGGTTGTGTCATCTGTGTCCCATTCCTGCCCTGTAAGCTATCACTGTTAAATATAATGGGTATTGAGAAGACTATTAGATGTTAAGAAATTCCTATATATTCTCTAAGTGAGAACAAGGTATTCTGATGTGTCCCAAGATTTCCTCACCCCTACCACCAGGGTCTAAACTAGCAAATCAAACAGGACACCCACAAAGGACAGTTGGCCATTTTCAAATAGAAAATGAAATACCCCCGTTAGTGAGAGTAATCCAGTGATTTTAAAAAAGAGAAGTCAGACTGAGATGCAGCGCAGTCAGGGCACAATTACCCTGGAATAGCCACTTCACACGGAATAATTGAGGAGCCTTTCTAAGATGAACAAATTGGAGTAACATAATTCTTTCTTAACCATTTTCAGCCTCGGCTGCCCCCAACCCCCACCCCATTCCTAATGGACATCCCACGATGTGGTCAGCAGTGTGGTACAGCATGGTGAGAAAGGGGCTCAGGGATGGGATGAAGGTCTTTCCTGCATTATCAAAATGATTAAAAAGTTGTTTAAAAAAAAAATGTCCAAATGGACCCGGCACGGTGGCTCACACCTGTAATCTCAGCACTTTGGGAGGTTGAGGCGGACAAATCACCTGAGGTCAGGAGTTCGAGATCAGCCTGGCCAACATGGCAAAACCCGGTCTCTATTAAAAATACAAAAAGTAGCAGGGCGTGGTGGCATGCGCCTGTAATCCCAGTTACTCGGGAGGCTGAGGCAGGAGAATCGCTTGAACCCGGGAGGCGGAGATTGCAGTGAGCCAAGATCGCACCATTGCACTCCAGCCTGGGCAATAAGAGCGAAACTAGGTACCAAACCAAACAAAAACAAACAAACAAAAACCACAGTCCAAATGTTCTTTTCTTACCCTTAAGTAGTTAATAAGATGCATTATACAAGCAGACCCAGGTAAGGGAAAGAGCAAGTGCATCTCAAGTCTCAGCTCACTTCTTAATTAGCTGTAATTCCCGGTGCACGTTACCCTACCTACTTCTGCCTGTTTTCCTATCCGTAAAATGCACTAACGCTGAGAGGAGGGAGTGCTGGTGCTTTGTCCAATCAGTGGCGCTGGCATGGGAACCGCCCAGTTGGAGAGGAGGGCGTGGCTTCCGGCATTTGGTGGAGCTTTTGTATCTCGCTGGCGCCAGAGCTTGGGATAAGTCTCTGCAGTTCTTCGTCCTCCACCTCGGGAGCCCCCGGTGACTGTCACAATCTTTGTTGCCCTGTGATATGCAGGTTCTGGGAGACGCACAGCTAAGATGCCAGGACATCCTGGAAGATGGGAAAAGGTGAGAGTGCGGGGTTGAGCATCCCGAGAGGAGAGAGCAGTGGGACCCTCCTCCCCACAGTCCGCTCCCGGGTCGCCCACCTGAGTCCCCGCTGGTGCAGCTCCGCCCTAGGTCCCTCTCGCCGTAAGATGGCGGCTGGGCCCTCAGCCGGGACCCCGGCGTCCCGCCCCGACGAGACTGTGCGGCGCCTTGTCTGGAGCTCCCTGGGCAGCTCTGCACGCAGCCCGGAGTATTTCCCGGATTGTTCAGGGATGCCAGGTGGGTCATCAGGGCAGAATCCTGACTCGGTGTGTGTGCGTGGGAGGAGCTGCGGCAGGTGAGACTCCCAGTCTCTTTTGTTAAACATTTTGTTTGAGACGGAGTCTTGCTCTGTCAGCCAGGTTGGAGTGCAGTGGCGTGATCACTGCAACTTCCGCCTCCCAGGCTCAAGCGATTCCCGTGCCTCAGCACACGCTAGAAGCTGGGATTACAGACCTGCGCCACCACGCCTGGCAAATTTTTGTATTTCTAGTAGAGAAGTGGTTTCACCATGGTGGAAACTGGTCTGGAACTCCTGGCCTCAAGTGATCTGCCCGCCATGGCCTCCCAAAGTGCTAAGATTACAAGCATGAGCCACCGTGCAGCCTCTTCTATTAAAGGGAATCAATGCTAAAACGTTAACGAGTTTATCTGAGCAGTGACTGGTGAAATGGAAAGCACCCAGCCATAATATGTGCCTGAGCGACATAAAGGAAAGGGTTTTATGAAGGGCGTGTGGGAAGGCAAACCAAATTCAAAAATTGGTTACAGTTATGTAGTCATCTTATTTGTATGATTCAGGTGGAAATTTCCTGGTTATGTAATCAGAGGTTAATTGCAGGTTTATGATTGGTTAAGCCTGAATTTTGTTTCTGCCTAAAATAGTAATTTATAAGAAATCGAGTTAGGTTTTTTGTTTTTTACTTGTGAACACAGGTTACTAGAGCCACTTCAGTCTAATTTCCTGCTTTTTAATTATCTTAACACTCCACAGGAGGACTGGTTTCCTCTGTGACTTCCTAATGTATGGCAAACAGGACTTCAAATCCACTTTTTCTCCTAGCTTAACTCAGGAAATTATAAATTTCCACTTTCGTTCCTACATTCTCAAATGTAGGAATTGAGGACAACTTCCTCTCTCCAATTTACAACACTATCAACTATTTGTCCTTTATTGTACATTTCAAACACAGTGTTTTAATTGTTAATCATGTTTTTACACAGCAGTGAATGGCAGGTTTTTAAATATTTGTTTTCTGTCTGTAAACATTGTTTTTTTTTTTTTTTTTTGAGACGGAGTTGTGCTCTTGTTGCCCAGGCGGGAGCGCAATGGCGTGATCTCAGCTCACTACAATCTCCACCTCCCAGGTTCAAGCGATTCTCCTGCCTCAGCCTCCCAAGTAGCTGGGATTACAGGCTCCCACAACAATGACTGGCTAATTTTTGTATTTTTAGTAGAGACAGGCTTTTGTCATGTGGACCAGGCTGGTCTCAAACTCCTGACCTCAGGTGATCCACCCACCTCAGCCTCCCAAGTCTAAACATTTTACATAAAAAAGGTAGAAAATAATCCTCTGGAACTCCACTGTTAAAAAAAAAAAAAATCTCTGTGCCTCTCCTCCTTTTATCTTCCCTAGGCACACATACCTTATTAGTACACATTTGGGTTGAAGTTTTGCTTTGGAGAAATTACAGGACCCTTTACAACAGCCCTCCAGCCTTTTCTTGGTCATGAGATTCAGAATGGTCTGGGATAACCCAAGATACCCACAGTGGCCATATCTCTTGGAGTGTCTAATGAATATCATCCCCTAGGTCATCTCTTAGAGGACAGCCTGAGGAGTAAGAGTATAGCCTCTCAGAAGAGCAGCTGGATGGCCTAGGCCTGTGGAAAATTTCCTTGTATACCATTTGTCTAAAAAGCTAACCACTTAGAAAATTAAAATGATTTTTCACAAAGGAACTCTTACGCACTGTTGGTGGGAGTGTAAATTAGTTCAACCATTATGGAAGACAGTGTGGCAACTCCTTGAAGACCTAAAGACAGAAATACCATTTGACCCAGCAATTCATTATTGGGTATTTACCCAAAGCAATGTGAATCATTCTATTATAAAGACACATGCATGCGTATGTGCATTGCAGCACAATTCACAATAGCAAAGACATGAAATCAACCTAAATGCCTATCCGTGATAGACTAGATAAAGAAAATGTTGTACATATACTCCATGCCACTGTGCACCCATAAAAAAAAAAATGAGATCATATCCTTTGCAGGAACGTGGATGGAGCCATAAGCCATGATTCTTAGCAAACTAACACAGGAATAGAAAACTAAATACCACTTGAACTTAAAAGAATTTGGTAGCTTTTCCAATAATGCCCTGACAGCATTTTGATTTTGTTTGTATATGACACCTATTATGTATAAGACATTTGGATTACACAGATGAACAGGGTTCAACATACCTGCCCTACAGGAGTTTATAGTTCATTGGCATGGATAGGTGTAAATGATTAATTTATTCTGGAGAATAATACTTGTAAATAAAAAGACTTGTATTGAGGAGCTGAATGGTAATAGTGATCAATTGTGCCACTGACATAGAGGAAAAATCGAAGAGGGCTTTATAGAGGAGGTGACATTTGAGTGAGTGTTAGGGTTTAATACAACCTTTTTTGTGTTAATGCTGCTGGTGCAGAGTATACTCTTTTTTTTTTTTTTTTTTTTGAGACTGAATCTCACTCTGTCACCCAGGCTAGAGTGCAGTGGTGCCGTCTCGGCTCACTGCAACCTCCGCCTCCCAGGTTCAAGGGTAGCTGGGATTACAGGCGTGAGCCACTGCACCCAGCCCCAGAGTAAAAAATTATTTGCAGCCTGGCCAACATGGTGAAACCCTGTCTCTACTAAAAATACAAAAAATTAGCTGGGCGTTGTGGCGTGTACCTGTAATCCCAGATACTCATGAGGCTGAGGCGGGAGAATTGCTTGAACCCGGGAGGCGGAGGTTGCAGTGAGCCAAGATCGCCACTGCATTCCAGCTTGGGCAATAGAGCAAGACTCCATCTCAAAAAAGAAAACAAAACAAAAGCCTGGGCGTGGTGGCTCATGCCTGTAATCCCCGCACTTTGGCAGGCGGAGGTGGATGGATCACAAAGTCTGGAGTTTGAGACCAGCCTACCCAATATGGTGAAACCCTGTGTCTGCTAAAAATACAAAAATTCGGCAGGCATGGTGGCGGGCACCTGTTTTCCCAGCTACTCGGGAGGCTGAGGCAGGAGAATTGCTTGAACCCGGGAGGTGGAGATTGCAGTGAGCCGAGATCACGCCACTGCACTCCAGCCTGGGTGACAGAGCAAGACTCAGTCTCAAAAAAAATTATTAAAAAAAAAAATGTTACCCATTGACTCTGAAATATATTGAAGGGTCCTCCCCAATGACATAAAAATGAACAAGTGTGTAAACAGTTAAAAAGTTTCTTCTCAACCTTTTTTTTTTTTTGAGAGACAGGGCTCTGTCGCCCAGGCTGGAGTGTGGTGGTGTGATCTGGGCTCACTGCAAGCTCCGCCTCCCGGGTTCACGCCATTCTCCTGCCTCAGCCTTTCAAGTAGCTGGGACTACAGGTGCCCGCCACCACACGCGGCTAGTTTTTTTTTTTTTTTTTTTTGTTTTTTGATACGGGG
>NW_016826060.1:58206-61030 GCF_001698545.2 Rhinopithecus bieti
TTTTTTGTATTTTTAGTGGAGACGGGGGTTTCACCATGCTAGCCAGAATGGTCTCGATCTCCTGACCTCGTGATCCGCCTGCCTTGGCCTCCCAAAGTGCTGGGATTACAGGCATTGAGCCACCGCACCTGGCCATACATTGGTCGTTTTCTTATTTAAAACTAAGTGAGTAACCCTGACTGGTAAGTAGAAGCCTGAACTCAGTGACTCCAAGCTAAGGATAGTTTTGCTTGTAAAGGGAGAACATTGAAGGAGCAGCCAGTTCTGCCTGAGGAGCCTCCCCTACAGATGTCCCAGCCTGTTCACAATAGCCATAGACAGAGCATTTATACTTAGAGAAGCCACGGAGCCCTGAAAACCTTGAAATCCACAGGCAGATGCAATTGGGATTGGCACAGAAGTGGGGTTGGGAAGCTCTTTCTAGGAATAGAGTTGTTACTATTCTGAGATTGTTTCTAGATTTTGTAAAATATGACAAATTTAGATTTAGGTAATAAGTCACTTAATTTTTTTGAGTCTCATTCTCTCACCCAGGATGTATTACAGTGGTACAATCTCAGCTCACTGCAACCTCTGTCTCCCATATTCAAGCTATCTTCCCGCCACAGCCTGCCTAGTAGCTGGGACTACAAACGTGTGCCCCGATGCCCGGCTAATTTTGGTATTTTTAGTAGAGATGGGGTTTCACCATGTTGGTCAGGCTGTTCTCAAACTGTGGACCTCAGGTGATCCACCCATCTCAGCCTCCCAAAGTGCTGAAATTACAGGTATGAGCCACTGTGCTTGGCAAGAAGTTACTTAATTTTTTTTTTTTTTTGAAATGGCATTTTGCTCAGTTCCCCAGGCTGGAGTCCAATGGTGCGATCTCGGTTCATTGCACCCTCTGCCTCCTGGGTTCAAGCAATTCTCTTGCCTCAACCTCCCAAGTAGTTGGGATTACAGGCACCTGCCATCATGCCCAGCGAATGAAGTTACTTAATTTTAAAGTAGTATTGCAACAAGGGGAAAGCACCAACTATAAGATGTTGGAGAATTTTAAAGGTTAGAGAGAAAAGGATTTTCTTTCATAAGGAAGAGAAAACAAGGTCAGAAAAAAACTGGGAAGGGGAGGGATAGAACATGGTGAAAGTAGATGCTAGATCAGGGAATATTTTACGCAGAAGTCAGCCTGGTGTTTTTTTTTTGTTTGTTTGGTTTTTTTGAGGCGAGGTCTTGCCCTGTTGCCTAGGCTGGAGTGCAGTGGCACAGTCTCAGCTCACTGCAGCCTCCGCCTCCCAGGTTCAGGCAATTCTCTCACCTCAGCCTCCCGAGTATCTGGGATTACGTGTGTACTACCACGCCTGGCTAATTTTTTATATTTTTTTATTTATTGTATTTATGTATTTTTTTGTTTGTTTGAGACAAAGTCTAGTTTTGTTGCCAGGTAGAATGCAGTGGTGTGATCTTGGCTCACTGCAACATCTGCCGCCTGGGTTCAAGCCATTCTTCTGCCTCAGCCTCCTGAATAGCTGGGACTACAGGTGCAGGCCAGCACACCCAGCTAATTTTGTATTTTAGTAGAGACAGGGTTTCACCATGTTGGCCAGGATGATATTGATCTCTTGACCTCGTGATCTGCCCACCACGGCCTCCCAAAGTGCTGGGATTACAGGCGTGAGCCACCGCGCCAGCCTGAGTGCTATTTTAAATCATCCAGAATCAGCTGTGTATAATTCTCAGCAAAGTCAGTGATTTAGAAGCATACTTTGCAAATTGTGTCGTGTGCAACAATAAACTGGAGATCTTCTTGAAATGCAGATTCTCATTCAAGAGATCCGGGGTTGGTCTTATGTTTCTGCGTTTTTTTTTATTATTTATTATTATTATTTTTTTTTGAGAAAAAGTCTTGCCTATTTCCCACGCTGGAATGCAGTGGCAATACTTCTGTCTCAGCTTTTTGAGTAGCTGGGATTACAGGTGTGTGCCTGTAATAATTCATGGAGAATATGAAATTGAGAGTTTTATAGGATTTGCAGGTTTATAGCATTATAGCAAGAATGGCAAAAATCTTTTTTTTTTTTTTTTGAGACTGAGTCATCTGTCACCCAGGATGGGGTGCAGTGGTGCGATCTGGGCTCACTGCGACCTCTGTCTTCCAGGTTTTAGTGTTCTCCTGTCTCAGCCTTTTGAGTAGCTGGGATTGCAGGTACGCACCACAAAGTCTGGCTAATTTTGTATTTTTGATAGAGACGTTTCACCATGTTGGTGAGGCTGGTCCTGAACTCCTCAATTTAAGTGATCCTTCTCCTTTGGCGTCCCAAATTGCTGAGACTACAAGCATGAGCCACCATGCCTGGCAACAATCTTTCTTGGACTATATTGACTATATACTAAATTTTATCCTAGCAATTTTTTATGTATTAATGAACAATACAACAAAATAATTTATGAGAAGTAATAATATTCGTCCCTGTTTAATATGTGTCCCTGAGCCAGACGCAGTGGCTCATGCCTGTAATCCCAGCACTTTGGGAGGCTGAGGCGGGTGGATCACAAGGTAAGGAGTTCAAGACCAGTCTGGTCAACATCGTGAAACCCCATCTCTACTAAAAATACAAAAATTAGCTGGGTGTGGCGGCGGGCGCCTGTAGTTTCAGCTACTGGGGAAGCTGGGGCAGAAGAATCGCTTGAACCCTAGAGGCAGAGGTTTCAGTGAGCCGAGATCATACCATTGTACTCCAGCCTGGGCAACAAGAGTGAAACTCTGTCTCAAAAAAAAAAATTTTTTTTTGTCAAATATTTAGTACATAGTAGAGCTTTTTTTTTTTTTTTTTTTTTTTTTTTT
>NW_016826060.1:61313-98656 GCF_001698545.2 Rhinopithecus bieti
TTTTTTAATTGAGACAGAGTCTTGCCCTGTTGCCAGGGTTGGAGTGCAGTGGCACAGTCTTGGCTCCCCGCAACTTCCTCCTGGGTTCAAGCAATTCTCCTGCTTCAGCTCCCAAGTAGCTGGGATTGCAGGTGCCCACCACCATGCCCAGCTAATTTTTTATATTTTTAGTAGAGAGGGGTTCTTCCATGTTGGTCAGGCTGGTCTCGAACTCCTGACCTCAGGTGATCTGCCCGCCTCGGCCTCCCAAAATGCTGGGATTACAGGCATGAGCCACTGTGCCCAGTGACTCTTTTCTTACCTGGGCTTTGCTAATAGTAGAGGTTGTGAACCTATCTCTGGGTCCAGCACTTGGATGTTATGACTCTCTTCCCCTGCCTGGTCCATGCCCACAGAAAAGAGAGTGACTTATCGCTAGGCTCAACACACAAGTGATTCGATTCTTCTTCATGATCCCAGCCCACACAGCTTATTGTGACATCTTTAGACCAATCACCTAGGTGATGTGACTCTCCTTTTCTTCCTGGGAACTGTCCATAATGAGGAATGTGACACATCACTTGGCACGGCACCTATGTGATATGACTCTCTTCTTTTGCCTGGGCCTATCAAATTAGGTGATTGTGTCATACAGCTTTATTCAGCACCTAGATAATGTGACTGTCCTGTTTCTCCTGAGTCCTACCCACAGAGGTCATTGCAACATATCTCTGAGCCCCTTATTTAGGTAATTTGACTCTCCTGCCTGGGCCCTCCCCTCAGTGATTTTTGTGACACATTTTTTGATTCAGCATCTAGGTAATGTGACTTTTCCCCACTGCTTGGACTCTGTCACAGAAGGTATTGTGATGTATCACTGGGCCTGACACTTAGATGAAGATACTGTCTTCTTCTGCCTGGGCCCTGCATAAATTGTATATTTTGACATGTCACTGGGTTCAACATATGGGTGATTCAACTCTCTCACATGTACCATGAGCATGGGGTTATTGGGACATTTATTTTTGCTCATCACCTAAGTGATATGACTCCTCTCCCCCCTGAACCCTGTCAAAAGGAAAGATTGTGACATATCACTGAAACCAGAACTTAGGTGATGTGACTCTTCTATCTAGCAACCACATATTTTGGGAATTGTGACATTTCACTGGGCCAAACACCTAAAAAATGAGAGGCTCCTGCCTCAGCCCTGTCCACAGGGGTTCTTGTGACATATATCTGCATCCATTACATAAAAGATGTGATGCCTTTTCTGCCTGCACTCTGCCCACAGGAATGATTGTGACACACTGCAGGGCCCAGCCACCAAGTGATGTGTCTCTCCTGCATGTGTATAACTTTCAGGGGAAAGTGGTAACATATCACTGGGTGAAAACCCAGATGATGTGACTCTCCTGCCTTGTCACAGCCCTCAGGGAAAAAATTTACATATCATTGGCCCAGCATCCAGGTGATGTGACTCTCCTGGGTGCTTTCTGCCAGCAAGTTGATTGGTAACATGTATCTCATCCCAGCTCACAGGTTTGATGATGACTCTAATACTTCATACCAGCCAATAGAAGAGATACTGTCTCTCACAGCTAGGCTTAGAAAAAGGAGTAAAATCCCGGGTCTCCTCTCTGCATGAAAGTTATAGAGAATCACCACTCTCTCGTATATTGTATAAAGCACTCGGATGGTACAGTGTACAGAGCATGTCATCATAGGACCCAGCAAACAGGTTAGATCATGTTTCATGTAAGCACTCCCTGCCAATTTTTAGAATTGTCATCCTCACACATGGTAAAAGGCCACTGATGAGTTCATAATTCTCATGCACAGATGCAGGCCACAGTTAAAATTGTGACTATCATATGTGAACATGTGTGTTCACATATCATATGTGGCCACAGTTGAGATGGTGACTCATTTCTAAACCCAGCTCATAGGTGGCTGAGGACTCTTCTCTCTGGAGCCAGCCAATTGGAGAGATGTTGACTCTCATACCTAGACTTAGGAGCATGTTAGATCATGGGTCCAAAGCAGCGCAGAGTTCTCAGAGCAGGTTTCAACTCTCATGCACACCATATACAGTCCACAAGAGAGTGCCCTGACAGGGCCAAGCACACAGGTGAGATTGTGAAACATATTCACACCCAGTCAATACCAAAGTTTGTCATTTACTTAAATAAACACACCCTACTTTTGAGGTTCTGAACCTCACTTTTGGAGGGAGTTGAATGTTAGAAAATTGACTCTCATTTGTGGAGTTTGTCCATAGTTGGGTTAGTGACTCTTTAATCAAAATTCAGCACACCTTTGTGACTGTAACTTCACTAAGGAGCTTTATTTATTTACTTATTTAGAGATGGAGTTTCACTCTTGTAACCCAGGCTGGAGTGCAGTGGCCTGATCTCGGCTCACTGCAACCTCTGCCTCCTGGGTTCAAGCGATTCTCCTGCCTGATTCTCCTGAGTAGCTGGGATTACAGGTGCCCACCACCACACTGGCTAATTTTTTGTATTTTTAGTAGAGCTGGGGTTTCACCATGTTGGTCAGACTGGTCTTGAACTCCTGACCTCAAGTGATCCGTCCACCTTGGCCTCCCAAAATGCTGGGATTACAGGTATAAGCCACCGTGCCCAGCCTAAGGCACATAATTTGCAAAGGAAATTGAAGCTCTCACACAAATCCAGTCCACCATTGAGATTGTGACCCCTGTACTTAGACCCAACATGCCGGAGGTGTTGACTCTCATCCCTTGACTGAGGACATGTGTGTAATTGTTGATGTCATCACAAGACCTTTCGACAAGTGTAATTGTGACATACACCTGGGCCCAGCTCACAGTGACATATCACTGGACCTAGACCCTTGGTAATGTGATTCTATTCTGCCTTGATACAGCCCACAGGGGTCATTGTGACATCGCTGGGCATTGCACCCAGGTGATTTGAGTCTCCTCCTCTGCCTTGGTGCTGCCCACAGGTGTATTGTGACATATTGCTGGGCGTATGTTATGTGACTCTTTTGCTTGTGCCCTAAACACATAGGCCATTGTAACATTGCTGAGTGCAACACCCAGGTGATGTAACCCTTCATCCTGGACCTGTCTACAGAGGGCATTGTAATATATGCCCAGGAAATGTGACTTTTTATTCCTGCCTGTTCTCCACTCACAGGGGATATTGGGACATATTGTTGGGTCCAGCACCTAGCTGATGTGACTTTTCTTTTTTCTAGGTTCTGCCGACAAAGGAGATTATGACATATTGCTGGGCCTAACACTAAGGTGATGTTACTTACTTGCTTTGGCTGTGCCCTTGGAAGGCATTGAGACATACTGCTGTGCCCAGCACCAAGATGATGTGAGTTCTCTGCCTGAACCCTGACCACAGGAAGCATTGTGACCTACCTATTGACCCATTGCAGTCTCTCCTATGGGAAAAGCACAGATAAATGCCCTCTTTTACCTACGTGATTTGACACTCCTCTACTGCCTGGGCCATGCCCACAGAATAGAGTGCTTTATTGCTGGACCAAGCAGTGATGTAATTATTCTGCTTGGTCCTTGCACACACAAGTCACTGTGATACATGTTTGGACCCATAACCTAGATGATGTGCCTCCTCTTCTAGGGTTTGTCCACAGTGGCAATTGTGATATATCGCTTGACGTAGCTCCTATGTGATGTAACTCTTCTTTCATGCTTGGGCCCTTCCCACTGGGATGATTGGAACATAAAGCTGAGCCCAGCACCTAGGTTATGTGACTCTCTTCTTCTTTATGAGCCCTACCCACAGGAGGCATTGTGACATATCTCTAGGCCTCTCACTTAGGTAATGTGACTTTTTTGCCTAGGCCCTCCCCTAGATGAACCTAGGTGATATGACTCTCCTCTTCTGCTTGGGACCTGCATACATTGCGTGTTGCAACATGTCTCTGAGTCCAACACCAAGGTGATGTGACTGCCCTGCATGGATGCTCCCACGGAAATATTATAACATGTCTTTATTCATTATCTAGGTAATGTGACTCTTCTCTTCTGCTTAAGGCCTGCCAAAAGAAAAGATTGTGACAGATCACCGGACCCAGCACCTAGGTGATGTGACTCCCCTCATTTGCCTGAGACCTGCTATATTTTGGATATTGTGACATACAACTGGGACAAACACCTAGGGGCTGGAAGGCTTCTGCCTGAGTCCCTCCCACAGGAGACCTTGTGATGTTTTTTGTTTTTTTGAGATGAGTTTTGTTCTTGTTGCCCAGACTGGCATGTGGTGGCACTACCTCGGCTCACCGCAACCTCTGCCTCCCGGGTTCAAGCGGTTCTCCTGCCTCAACCTCCCGAATAGCTGGGATTACAGGCATCTGCCACCATGCCCGGCTAATTTTCTAATTTTAGTAGAGACAGAGTTTCTCCATGTTGGTCAGGCTGGTCTCAAACTCCTGAAATCAGGTGATCCACCTGCCTTGGCCTCCCAAAATGCTAGGATTACAGTTTTGAGTCACCGTGCCCAGCTTTGTGATGTATTTCTGCATCCATCATGCAGGAGATAAAACCCTGTATTTTTGCCTGCATTCTGCCCACAGGGAAGATTCCGACATATCGTTGGGCCCAGCAACCAGTCGTTGTTGTGTCTGTCATGTCTGGGCCCAGTAGCCAGGAGATCTCACTCTTCTACCTGTGCCCTGCTTTCAGGAGGGGATTGTAACATCCCTGGTGAAGCCCCCAGTGATGTGATTCTCCTGCTTGATGCCTGCCCTCAAGGAGGATTGTGACATAGCCCTGGCGCAACACACAATTGATGTCACTCTTGCATTTGCTCTTTACATACAGGTAGGATTGTGACATATATCTGGCCAAGCATGCAGATATAATGATAACTGTCATACCTTGCAGAAGCCAATAGGAGAGAGAATGTTGCTATCAGCTAGGCTGAGGAAAATTAGGAAGTCTTTCTGTACAAAAGTCATAAAGAATTAGTACTCTCTCACATATATAAAGCCCTAGTGTGTTACAGAGAATGTCATAACAGGGTCCAGCACACAAGTGAGATTGTATTTGTCCTGTGCACACCAAACCAACCTTTATAGTTGTCACCCTGACCCACTGACAGAGTCCACTAGTGAGGTCCTGAATCACATGTGAACACAGTCCACAGTTGGAATTGTGACTGTTATATGTGAACATCTGGCTACAGTTGGGATGGTGAGTGATTTCTAAATCCAGCTCATAGGAAGGTGAAGACTCTCCTATCTGGACTCAGTCAATTAGAGAGACGTTGACTCTCATGACGTTGACTCTCATATCTGGGCTTAGAACCTCAGGAAAGATTCTGGAGCTCCTTCTTGTGCAAAGGTCACAGGGGATTACCAATCTTGCATATTGTATAAAGTCCTCAGGTGACACAGAGAGTGTCTGTCCAATGCACACCCAGGCAACAGTAAGGATTGTCATTCTCCCATGTAAACACATCCCACTGTTGAAGTTCTGAATTTCACAGAGGCTGTCAAAAGTTGGATAATTGCCTGTCGTGTGGATCTGGTCCACAGGTGGGTTAGTGACTTCTAGAACAAGAGTCACCACACGTGTAAGTCTGTGACCGCACTAAGAAGATACAGTCTGCAGAAGAAACTGGCTCTTCTGCACACATTCTGTCGATCATTGAGATTGCGACTCATGTACTTAGACTCAACATACAGGAGGTGTTGACTTTCATACCTTTAGAACCTGGACATGTTTGGAATTTCTAATCTAATCCCTGGACTTTCCTGCAGGTGTGATTGTATGCATCTGCAAGGCACCTTAGTGATCAGACTCTTCTGCCTTGGCCAAGCCCACAAATGAGATTGTAACATATGGTTTGACTCTGGACCTCCAAGATGTGACTCTTTTTTCCAGCCTTGGAGCTGCCCACAGGGTGCATTGTGACATATTCCTAAGCCCTGCATTCAGGTTATGTGACTCTCCTTTTTTGCTTAGGCCTGAATATCTTTCATGTTAAGACATATTACTAGGTCCAACACCTATAAAATGGGAGACTGCCACCTGGGCCCTTTCTACAGAGGGCCTTGTGACAGACCTCTGCATCAGTAACCTGGGAGATGTGACTCTCCATATTTACCTGTACTCGCCCCACAGAAAAAACTGGCTGGCCTAGGTACCAGGTGATATGTGTCTGCTGCCTGGGCCTGGACCACAGAGGGCATTGTTACTGATTGCTGGGCTCAGCACCCAGGTGATGTGATTCTGCTGCCTGTGTGCTGTTTTCAGGAGAGGGTTGTAACTTATTCCTGGCTGAGTATTCAGGTGATGTCACACTCCTGACTGGTCTCTGCCCTCAGAAAAGGTTGTGTCAAGCCAGGCCTGGTGGCTCATGCCAGTAATACCCAGCACTTTGGGAGACTGAGGTGGGTGGATCACCTGAGGAATTTGAGACCAGCTGGCCGACATGGTGAAACCCCGTCTCTACTAAAAATACAAAAATTAGCTGGGTGTGGTGGCAGCCGCCTGTAATCTCAGCTACTCGGGAGCCTGAGGCAGGAGAATTACTTGAACCTGGGAGGGGGAGGTTGCAGTGAGCCAAGATCGTGCCACTGCACTCCAGCCTGGGCAGCAGAGCAAGACTGTTTCGGGGGAAAAAAAAACTACAAAAATTAGCTGGGCATGGTGGCATGTTCCTGTAGTCCCAGCTACTTGGGAGGCTGAGGCACAAGAATCATGTACTTGAACCTAGGAGGCAGAGGTTGCAGTCAGCTGAGACTGTGCCATTGCACTCCAGCCTGGGCAACAAGAGCGAAACTCCATCTCAAAAAAAAAAAAAGGTTGCGTCATATTCCTGGCTAAAAACCCAGATGATGCGACTCTCCTCTCTCCCTATTCACAGGCAGGATTGTAAAATAGATTTTTTTTTTTTTTTTTTTTTTGAGACAGTTTCATTCTGTCCCCCAGGCTGGAGTGCAATGGCATGATCTTGGCTCACTGAAACCTCCACTTCCCGGGTTCAAGCAATTCTCCTGCCTCAGCCTCCTCAGTAGCTAGGAATACAGGCATGAGCCACCACACCTGGCTAATTTTTGTATTTCTAGTAGAGACAGGATTTCCCAATGTTGGTGACGCTGGTCTCAAACTCTTGAGCTCAGGTGATGCACCTGCCTCGACCTCCCAAAGTGCTGGGATTACAGGTGTGAGCAACTGTGCCTGGCCTGTAAAATATATCTTGACCTAGATCACAGATGCAATGATTACTCTCATACCTCACACTATCTAATAGGAGAGATGCTCGCTCTCTCTCTCTCTCTCTTTTTTTTTTTTTTTGAGACAGTTTCATTCTTGTTGCCCAGGCTGGAGTGCAATGGTGTGATCTCTGCCCACTGCAACCTCTGCCTCCCAGGTTCAAGCGATTCTCTTGCTTCAGCCTCCCAAGTAGCTGAGATTACAGGCATGTGCCACCACACCCAGCTAATTTTGTATTTTTAGTAGAGATGGGGTTTCTCCATGTTGGTCACGGTGGTCTCGAACTCTTGACCTCAGGTGATCTGCCCACCTCGGCCTCCCAAAGTGCTGGGATTACAGGTATGAGCCACAGCACCCAGCCCAACCAAGATGCTTTCTCTTACAGCTAGCCCTAGAGTCATGAATATGGTTCTGGGTCTCCTTGTACAAAGGTCATAAAGAATTACCACTTTCTTGCATACTGTATAAATCTCTTGTGGTACAGAGAGTGTCATTACAGAGTTCAGCATACAGGTGAGATTGTGTTTCTCATATACACTCCCAGCCAACTGTTAGAATTGTCACCCTCACACGTGGACAGAGCCCACTGGTGAGGCCCTGAATCTCATACACATATACAGTCTACAGTTAAAATTGTGACTGTCATATGTGAACATCTGGCTAGAGTTGAAATAATGACGTATTTCTAAATCCAGTTCATAGGCAGGTGAGAATTCTATCTGTCTAAGCCCAGGTAGGAGAGTCAACATGTCCCTACCAGGTAGGAGAGTCAACATGGGGGACATGTTGACTTCCTACCTGGGCTTAGGGCCAAACAGTTCATGGAAGGGATGAAGGCTCTCAGCTCACATGCACAGATCCAGTTGGTAAGATTGTCACTAGCATACTTAGACCCAACATACAGAATGTGGTGACTCTCATGTCTAGAACTGGGATATGTGCAGGATTTTTAATTACTGGACCTTCCTGCAGGTGTGATTGTGACATATGTCTTTGTTATGCACCGGAGTGGTCTGATGCTCCTGTCTTGGTTCATCCCAAAGTGAAGATTGTGATGTATCACTGGACCCAGCATCTCGGTGATGTGACTCTTGTTTTTGGACACCATAAATTTTGGGTATTGTCAAATATTGCTGGATCCTGTACCTATGTTATGTGACTCTCCAACCCGTGTCCTGCATGTTGTGCCATATTGCAGCACAATGTTTCACATTAGACATCATTACATATTGCTGGGCTCAACACCCAGGTGATGGAACATTATTTTCCTGGGCCCTGACTACAGGGGGTTTGTGACATAACTGAATGCCCATAACCATGGTGATGTTACTCTTCTCCTGCCTGGTCTCTGCTCACAGGGAAATTGTGACATACCATTGGCCTAGCATCTTGGTGATGTGACTCTCCTTTTTTCTCAGGCCCCACATATTTGGGTAATGTGACATACTCAGATGTGACACTGGGCTCAACACCTAAGGGATGGGGAGTCCCCTACCTGGCTCCTTCCTCCAGGGGTCATTGTCATATACCTTTGCACAGGTATGTCACAGTTACTACCTAGGAGATGTGACTCTCCTCTTTTGCCTGCACCCTGCCTACAGTGAAAATTGTGGCACATTTCTGTGGCCAGCAACCAGGTGATGTGTTTCTCCTGCCTGGATCTTTATTACAGAAAAGATGGTTGACATATCACTAGGCCCAGCATCTAGGTGATGTGACTCTATTCTTCTGCCTGGTCCCTGCTTACAGGAACATTGTAGCATATTGCTATGCCCAGCACTTTTCTTTTAGGTTTTGCCTACAGGAGACTTTGTGACGTTGCTGGGCCCTGCACTGACATTATGTGACTCTTATGTCTCTGTTTTGTCCACTTGGGCCACTGTGACATATTGCTGGGTCCAACATCCAGGTGATGTAACTTTTACGCCTGGGGCCTGGCATCTGAGGACATTGTCTTTGCACCAATCACACAGGTGATGTGATTTTCTTCTGTTACCTGGTCTGTGCACACAGGAAGAATTGTGACCTTGGCCAGGTACAGTGGCTCACGCCTGTAATCACAGCACTTTGGGAGGCCGAGGTGAGTGGATATCTGAGGTCAGGAGTTTGAGACCAGCCTGGCCAACATGGTGAAACCCCGTCTTAGTTAAAACACAAAAATTAGCTGGGCATGGCGACAGGCACCTGTAGTTCTAGCTACACAGGAGGCTGAGGCAGGAGAATCGCTTGAACCAGGGAGGTGGAGATTGCAGTGAGCCGAGATCACGCCACTGCACTGCAGCCTAGGTGACAGAGCGAGACTCCATCTCAAAAAAAAAGGATCGTGACCTTTTGCAGCACACAGCTGATTTGACTGTGCTTTGTGGAGTATACCAAGCAGGTTGTCAAACTGATGGTCCCTTTACTGAAATTTTATTTCCACGATGGTGTTGGAGGGGCAGCAGCAGAATCCGTGCCTTTTCTCTTGGAGTGTGCGAGAGTCTGTAGTCCTGAGTATCTCACACAGATGTGGCAATTTATGTGATGTTCTAATTAAGACCATTAGTACAGAAAGAGATTCAGACGTCTTCTCGGAAATAATGCATTGTTTAGCAAAGTGCATTGAAGTAATGGGAGATGGATGCCTTAGTAATGAACACTTTGAAGAACACCTTTGCCACATGTCCTCAGGACCTTCTGAGGGCTGTGTCATGGGGCATGGTCACTCATATTTGACTCTGAATAAATTTCTTCAAATATTTTAAAGAGTTTAACTCTTCGTTGACACAGCTGATGTATGGAGCACGCTTGCTGTGCCAACCAGTGTTTCAAAGCTTTTGGATATTTTTACTCATTAAATCTTCAACAGCAAAAACTCTGTAGGTAAGTTTAATGATTGCTCGTATCACAGACAAGGTGACTGAAAGAAGAAAAAATTTAGGAACTTGCCCAAAGTCAGCCAGGTAGGAAGTGGCTGAGCTAAAGTGTGCTCTGACCTAATCCTTCCTGCTTCCCTTTTACAGACAGTGCTGTTGTGCATTGATTAAACAACTATTCATTGATCACCTGCCATGGGCTGAGCACTGTGATTGGCACTGGGAATATAGTGGTAAACAAGACATAGCTCCCTGGAACAAAAGTATAAGGAAGTAAACAACAAACACCAAGATTATATCAAAGATGTGAAATGCCAGAACGTGCTGCTGCTATAAAGAATTCCACAGGGTTATTGGGGGGTAGATTGCAATTAAAAGGAGGTGGGTAAAGCAAAGCTTTCCAGAGAGGGCTAGAGCTGAGCCAGGTCTGGATGCTCTTATCAATGTGAGTACTTAGAGTTTGTCTCAGTTTATTTGTTTGCAGCCCCTAAAATCGAGAATTTGTCTCAGTTTCTTTGTATGCAGCCCCTAAAATCTTTGCAATGTCTGAAAAGAGAAGCATCTTTTGTATGTTAATGAGATGACTTCTGGCTGGAGGCTTCTGGATAGCCTCAGGACCAGGGTTGATTGCCAGAGAAACCAACTGTGTAACAGCGTTAAAACTCAGCTGGCGGGGCATGGTGGCTCCTGCCTGTAATCCCAGCACTTTGGGAGGCGGATCACCTAAGGTTGGGAGTTCAAGACCAGCCCAGCCAAAACGGTGAAACCCCCATCCCTACTAAAAATACACAAATTAGCTGGGTGTGGAGGTAAGTGCATGTAATCCCAGCTACTTAGGAGGCTGAGGCCGCAGTAAGGCAAGATCAAGCCACTGCACTCAAGCCACTGCACTCCAATCTGGGTGACAAGCAAGACTCAAAACAAAACAAAAAAACACTTCTTACCTCCTTGGATGGTAGAGAAGCCACCTGGGCTTTGTAAAAGTAAAAAGAGTACCATATTTGATTCAACTAAATAAATAAATTGTTAAAGGGGAATATCAGTGAAAAGCTCTTCCACCCCAGCCTCACTAGTTAAGTACCAGTGAGGGGAAGTTTTTTTGGTATCCTTCTGAAATTGCTTTCTGCCTTTCCATGCATATCATTAAGAAAGGGCACACTCTTAAACCAATCTGTAACCTCATACCATTCTCAAAAAAAAAAAAAAAAAAAAATTAAGATTAATTTTAAGTTTATACCAAAAGTGCACAATTTAGCAATTTAGCTGTTTTCATCAAGCCAACAATATTTTATAAGCATACCCAAGCCAAGATTATTCTGTCCTGTGCTGGGTTTTATCATTTATAACCCTTAGGGCAAATCTTAGAGTATTCTTGTAGGAATAATCATAAAACCACTTTTTTTTTTTGAGATGGACTCTCACTCTGTCACCCAGGATAGAGTACAGTGGTGCAATCTCGGCTCATTGCAACCTCTGCTTCCTGGGTTAAAGCCGTTCCCCTCCCTCAGCTTCCTGAGTAGCTAGGATTACAGGCATGCACAACCATACCTGGTCAACTTTTGGTATTTTTAGTAGAGACGGGATTTCACCATGTTGTCAAGGCTGGTTTCGAACTGCTGACCTCAAGTGATCCACCCGCCTTGGCCTCCCAAAGTGCTGAGATTATAGGCATGAGCCACTGCGCCCGGCCGAAACCCCCTTGATTAAAAAATTGTTGCTGGGCCCGGTGTCTCACAGCTGTAATCTCAGCACTTTGAGGGGCTGGGGCAGGTGGATCACAAGGTCAGGAGTTCAAGACTAGCATGGCCAAGATGGTGAAACCCCGTCTCTACTAAAAATACAAAAATTAGCCAGGCCTGGTGGCAGGCGCGTGTAATCCCAGCTACTCGGGAGGCTGAGGCAGAGGTTGCAATGAGCCCAGATCATGCCACTGCACTCCAGCCTGAGCGACAGGGTGAGACTCCATCTCAAAAAAAGTTAACAAAATGCTAACAATATTTAAGACATTGCTGATACTATTTTACCAATAATTTTAAAGTTGCCCTATTTGTTAAAGATTATACGTAAGTCACATAAACCTTTTTTTTTTTTTTTTTTGAGACGGAATCTTGCACTCTCGCCCAGGCTGGAGTACAGTGGTGCCATCTCTGCTCACTGCAAGCTCCGCCTCCTGGGTTCACGCCATTCTCCTGCTTCAGCCTCCCGAGTAGCTGGGACTACAGGCATCCGCCACTACGCCCGGCTAATTTTTTGTATTTTAGTAGAGAGGGGTTTCACCGTGTTAGCCAGGATGGTCTCGATCTCCTGACCTCGTGCCGCCTCGGCCTCCCAAAGTGCTGGGATTACAGGCATGAACCACCGTGCCCAGCCTCTAATTTTTTATTTCTGATTTAAAGTTGGATGTCTGGCCCGGCGCGGTGGTTCACTTTGGGAGGCCGAGGTGGGCGGATCACGAGGTCAGGAGAAGGGGACCATCCTGGTTAACACGGTGAAGCACCGTCTCTACTAAAAATGCAAAAAAACTAGCTGGACGTGGTGGCACGCGCCTGTAATCCCAGCTACTGGGGAGACAGAAGCAGGAGAATAGCTTGAACCCGGGAGGTGGAGGTCGCAGTGAGCCAAGATCGCATTGCGCTGCTGCACTCTGGCCTGGGCGACAGAGTGAGACTCCGTCTCAAAAATAAATAAAAATAAATAAAGTTGGATGTCTTGTAAGATAATGCTGAGTAATGCAGAAATACATATAGACATTTATGCATGTGATTTGTCCTTATACTCACACAGACCCCCCACACCACAAAAGAAAACAGGTAACTACAGCCTGACCATTAGGGCCAAGATCAAATAGCAAAATGTTGGCCTTTAATCTGTTTTCTTCATATATAAACATCGGAGGTCAAGACTGTGGACAGGGCTGGGCTCCTGCCTGTAATCCCAGCACTTTGGGAGGCTGAGGGGGGTGGATCACGAGGTCAGGAGTTCAAGACTAGCCTGGCCAAGATGGTGAAACTCTTGCCTCTACTAAAAATACAAAAATTAGCTGGGCGTGGTGGTGGGCACCTGTAATCTTAGCTACTCAGGAGACTGAGGCAGGGAATTGCTTGAACCCAGGAGGTGGAAGTTGCAGTGAGCCCAGGTCGTGCCACTGCACTCCATCCTGGATGAGCGCGGTGGCTCACGTCTGTAATTCCAGCACTTTGGGAGGCAGGGGCGGGCAGATCACCTGAGGTCGGGAGTTCGAGACCAGCCTTACCTACATGGGGAACCCCATCTCTACTAAAAATACAAAAGATTAGCTGGGCGTGGTGGTGCATGACTGTAATCCCAGCTACTTAGGAGGCTGAGGTAGGAGAATCGCTTGAACCCCGGGGGTGGAGGTTGTGGTGAGCCAAGATCACACCATTGCACTCCAGCCTGGGCAAAAAGAGCGAAACTGTCTCAAAAAAGACTGGACAGATATGAAGACATAGAGTTTTTTCTCCTGTCGCCCCATCAGTTTTTGTTCAGTGTCTAATCTCTGGAAGGAAGGTGGGCAACAGGTGGCCAGCAGTGGTCTGTGTGTGGCTATCTTATTCTTGCTGCTTTCTGCATTTTTTGTGACCACTATCTGTTCCAACCTGGGAACTGAAGAGAGATGTTGGTAGGAAGAGGCTTTCCCCCACCTCTGATGTGCAGGCCCTTCATTCAGCTGACATCTCAGCCACACTTCAATATGGCAGCTATTGGCCACGTGTGGCTACTGGGTGCGTGGAATGTCGCTGGTCTAAACTGCGGTATGCTAGAAAGGTAAAATACAGAGTTAGTTTCAAAGATTTAGTTTATATAACTTTATATTATATATATAAACTATATATATTTCATTAATTATTGCTCACGAACTGATAATATTTTGGATATATTGGGTAAATTAAATTGTTACATTAACTCCACCTTTTCTTGTTTCTTTTAAAGTTGGCTACTAGAAAGTTTAAAATTCACATGTGGCTTATATTTTATTTCAGAGGATTGCCTTTTAAAAAAAATCTCAGGCTGCTTACTCAAATGCCAGAAGCCAGGAAGATCATCAAAACTGAAATTTTAAAATTGTTATATATTTTTCATTTGTGAATAGCCATATAGTATATTATTTATAAATACATGAAACCTTATACACGAGGTTAAATGCAAATACCCTCCGGGGTGGGCCTGGCTCAGCTCAGGGAGGAAGGCCTGCCTGAAAAGGCTGCAGCTTAGGCTGTCACTCTTACTTCATTCAGTCCAGCATTTGGTCACGTCTTCTGTCACTCAAGGCCTGAAGGGGCCGGGCCTTAGACGTTTTCCAATCAGGGACGCTGAGCTGGGGATCGTCCAATCAGGCACGCAGCTGGAGCGGACAGGGCGGCTTCCGGGATTTGGCGGGGCCTTTGTCTCGCGCTGCAGCTGGAGCTCTAGGTCTCGTCTTCCCTGCTCTGAGTCCCCTGCTCCTAGAGCCCCAGCCTCTGTGGCCCTGTGACCTGCAAGTATTGGGAGATCCACAGCTAAGACGCCAGGGTTCCCCTGGAAGCCTAGAAATGGTGAGAGTGGCGGCTGCGACATCCGGAGAGAGAGGGAGGGGCTGGTTGGAACCGGTGGGAAGTGGCTGTGGCGGACTCGGGCCTCCCCTCAGTCATCTCCGCAAACTGCGCCCCGAGTTCTCCTTGCCCAGCTCGGCCTCAGTCCCCTTCAGCCACAAGATGGCGGCTGCGCTGATAGCCGGGCCCCCGGGCGTCTTGTCTGTTCCCAGCGCAGTGACTGTGCCCAGACCTGGAGCTCTCTGGGTAGTTCTGCACCCGCAGCGCCGCGTCTCTCCCGGATTGTGCAGGGACCACGGGTGGGTAGTCCGGAGAATCCTGACTCGGGGTGCGGGTTCATGAATGGGAAGAGCTTTAGTCCGCTGCGTTTCCAGTTCATCTTTCGCCCTATTAAAAATTTATGGGAGGCAGGGCGCGTTGGTTCGCGACTGTAATCCCAGCACTTCGAGAGTACGAGGCAGGCGGATCGCCAGAGGCCAGGAGTTCGAGACCAGCCTGGCCAACATGGCGAAACCCCGTCTCTACTAAAATACAAAAATTAGCCTGGCGCAGGGGCCCATACCTATAATCCTAGCACTTTGGGATACTGAGGCACGCGGATCACGAGGTCAGGAGTTCAAGATCAGCCTGACCAACATGGTGAAATCCCATTTCTACTAGAAATACAAAAAATTAGCTTGGCGTGGTGGCGTGGTCCTGTAATCCCAGCTACTCAAGAGGCTGACGCAGGAAAATCACTTGAACCCGGGAGGCGGAGGTTGCAGTGAGCCGAGATCGCGCCATTTGCCCTCCAGCCTGGGTGACAGAGCGGGACTCCGTCTCAAAAAAAAAAAAAAAAAAAAAGCCGAGCATAGTGGCGCATGCCTGTAATCCCAGATAGTCGGGAGGCTAAGGCGAGAGAATCGCTTGGACCAGGGAGGAGGTTGCAGTGAGCCAAGATCGCGCCACTGCACTCCAGCTTGGGCGACAGAGTAAGACTCTGTCTCAAAAAAGCATAAAACAAACAAAAAAATGGCAGTCTCCGCAAAAATATTAAATAATTTCATCAAAGAATGGTTCAAAAAATTTAGATCACCCCTGTGGTTTGTAGTTTTTGGTTCATAAGAGGGGCTTGAAAGACTTATAAGGTGCATGATGCAAAAAATCCCAAATTCAATAATTGGTTAGGTGCAGTTATGTTTTTTCTGTCTTCCTGTCTTTGTTTCTCTCTTCTTTTTAGGGTTTTTTTTTTTTTTTTTTTAACGGAGTCCTGCACTGACGCCCAAGCTGGAGTGCAGTGGTAGGATCTGCAACCTTCGCCTCCCAGGTTCAAGCGATTCTCCTGCCTCAGCTTCCCGAGTAGCTGGAATTACAGGCTCCTGCCACCACGCTTAGCTAATTTTTATATTTTCAGTAGAGACAGAATTTCTCTATGTTGGACAGGCTGGTCTCAGCCTCCTGACCTCACGCGATCCACCTGCCTCGGCCTCCCTAAGTGGTAGGATTACAGGCGTGAGCCAGCGCTCCCCACCTCAGTTTCTTAGTTTCTTTTTTTTTTTTTTTTTTTTTTTTTTTGAGACGGAGTCTTGCTCGTCGCCAGGCTGGAGTGCAGTGGCTGGATCTCAGCTTCACTGCAAGCTCTGCCTCCGGGTTTATGCCAAATTCTCCTGCTGTCAGCCTCCACGAGTAGCTGGGACTACAGGCGCCCACCACCGTCGCCCAGCTAGTTTTTTGTGATTTTTTTAGTAGAGACGGGGTTTCACCGTGTTAGCCAGGATGGTCTTTGATCTCCGACCTCGTGATACGGGGCCCGTCCTCGACCTCCCAAAGTTCCTGGGATTACAGGCTTGAGCCGCACCGCGCCCGGCATTTCTTAGTTTCTTAATTTTCACTTTGAGGGTACTAATTTCTCGTATATGTAAATTTGGAGCTTAATTGACAGTTTTAAGAGTAAGCCTGAATTTTGTTTCCTTAATGTAGTATTATAAAAAAAAAAAAAATATACATTTGAGTTAGATTTTTTTCAAAGCAGGAATCCAGGGCCTAGATTTCCACCTCAGACTAATTGCCTGCCACTTAGCTATTTTCATACTCCACAGAGGACTGATTTTCCCCTACATTTTTTACAAGCGTTCCAAGCAGAGTCTCCCGTGTATTCCCCAGTTCTCCTTACCTCCAGCCTAACTCTGGTTTGAAGTAAAAATGCATAATAAATTTCCAGTTTTGACAATCTCAAGAACTGAAAATTTAGTATTTTACTTGAAGGAACTGTCAACTTTCTCTCCCTAATTCACATTATGAACTATTTGTCCTTTAGTGTACGTTTTTCATACTGTATTTTAATTATTTACCGACAACACATTGAAAACATTTTAAAATTTATTTTCTGTTTTAAATATTTTCCATGAGAAGAAAGCAAAGAGTAATCTCCTGACACTGTATTGTAAAAAATCTGTGCCTCTTTTCCTTTTATCTTCCTGAGCACAGAGATCATGTTTTAGGGGTCCATGTTTTTTGGAAACGTTATGAAGTGATGTGTCCTCAGCCACCCTTTAGTTTTTTCCTGGTCCTGTACTGTCAGAATAAACCAAAATACCCACCGTGTCTGTCTGCTAGAGTTAATATTAGCTCTTGGGTCATTTTCTCTTGTAGAACAAGCTGAGGTATGGAGTGTAGCCTCTCAAGGAAGCCGGTGAATGCCCTGGGGCTTAGAGGAATCTCCTGGTGTATTCTTCCTTTGAAAAGCTAACCCTTTGAGACATTAAGATTATTTTTATCCAAGCCAGCTTTCATTTCTTGGAGACACATTGCTGGTCAGTGATCAGATGCTGGTATTGAGGGGAAAACAAATAATTTGTGCCACCCGGATTCTCTTAAGATTTGTGAAAAAAAATCGTATCCCCAAAGACAGAAAAAAACCTGACCTCAGTGAGATAGTATAAGAACTTGCCAAGTAAAATGCATTTGGGGCACTCATGGGGCGTAATGCAGTGTCTCCTGAGAGGGTGGTCACTGGGCACTTAAGTGAGCAGGATGGGGTGGGAGAATCTCTCCAGGAATTGGATGGCCTGACTTGAAACATGAGTCAGACACATTGGTTTTCTAATCAGCACTGCCACTCCTTTGTTTTGTCACCTTGAAAAGATCTATTCACTTATATTGACTCTTTTAAACTGTAAATTGTATTTTATTAGTAGAGCTTGAAAGGTAAGAAAATATTTACAAAAACATAAAATAGGCGGGTTTCAAAAAATATCTAATCATATATTCCATTGTTAAAAATTCTCTTTTTTTCCCCCAATGTGAGTTTAGAAATTTTCTCAGGTGTGTTTTTTATTTTTTGAAACGGAGTCTTGTTTTGTTGCCCATGCTGGAGTACGGTAGCATGATCTTAGCTCACTGCAGCCTCTGACTCCCGGGTTCAAGCGATTATCCTGCCTGAGCCTCCTGAGTAGCTGGGATTACAGGTATACGCCACCATGCCCAGCTAATTTTTGTATTTTTAGTAGAGACGGTGTTTCACCATGTTGGCCAGGCTGATCTTGAACTCCTGACCTCAGGTAATCCGCCCACTTCGGCCTCCCAAAGTGCTGGGATTACAGGGGTGAGTCACTGTGCCCAGCCTTCTCAGGTGTGTTTTTATGCCTGAATGTTTTCAAACAGAATTTCAAAAAGAGTTAGCTTTTAGAGAGCTATCAAGGAAAAGAATAAGGATAATCTCTCTTCCATTTTGGCTGTAGAAAATGAATACACAAGAAAATGTGTATTCATTCACATTTCACAAGAAATGTGGTAGATAATTGCTGAGTTACATAGATTCATAAAAACATCAGTTCCTCTTATTGCAGGGTAAGTTTCTGAGAGTGAATATCTCTGTTCTATATCTTGTAATCTTGATGTATGAGTTTCATGCTAATTTTTTTTCCCCCGAGACAGAGTCTTGCTCTGTCGTCCAGGCTGGAGTGCAATGGCGCGATCTTGGCTCACAGCAACCTCCGACTCCCGGGTTTAAGCAGTTCTCCCTCAGCCTCCAGCATACCTGGGAATACAGGTGCACACCACCACTCTCAGCTAATTTTTGTATTTTTAGTAGAGACAGGGGCTTCAGCAGGTTGGCCAGGCTGTTTGTTATTGAACTCCTGACCTTGTGATCTGCCCACTTCGGCCTCCCAAAGTGCTGGGATCACACGTGTGATCTACCACGCCTGGCCAATGCTAAATTTTATAAGATAAAACTTGGTAGGTACCTCCTAGAAGTGTCCCCATATGACTAATTGTTTACTACATGATTCATAATGGAGATAATAAAGTAGTACATGTATTGTCTGAAAGAAATGGATTCTTTTGCTTTTCTTGTTGAGGTATAAAATGTAAGCACCTTAAATTTTTTTTCTTTTGTATGAGCACTGTGTTTGAGTAATTTTACTGGATTTTTCAAACACTTAGTTTCAAAACCTGAGTGAATAACTCTTACTTGAAAATTAAAACTTGAGCCCAGTGACTCCAAGCTAAAGGCTCATATTGAGCCTGCAAAAGGAGGTTATTAAAGGCCCAGTTAGTTCTTCCTGGGGAGCCTCCCCTGCAGATTTCCCAGCCTGTTCACTCCAGCCATGGAAGAAGCCTTTTATCTGGAGAGAAGCTACAGAGCCCTGGAAAGCTGGGGACCCACAGACAGGTGCAGTTGAGATTAAGATGGAACAGGACCGAAAGGATCTTACTGAAGATAAAGTTGTTCTTGCTTTGAGACAGTTTCTAGACTTATAAAAATAAAACAAAGTTAGATTTGTATTAAAAAATTAAGTTCCAAAGGAGTATTGCAACAGGAGAAAGTACCAACTATAAGATCTTTAAGGATCGTAAAGGTTAGGCAGACAAGGGTGCCTTTTCTTCATAGAAAGGAACAACCAAGATTAGAAACAAAGTGGGAGGGGAATGGCAAAAGGAGGGTGAAAAAATCAGATTTTAAGTCAGAGAATGTTTAGCATGTTCTTAGGAGGAGCATATAATGGGGTTGTACGTTGGCTCAGACTGAGGGTAGCTGAAAGCTCAGGAGCTGTGGGAAGGAGATAAACTTAAGTTTGATTAAGTAGTATTTTATTTTGATCACTGAAGACAAATTCAGCTGATTTTTCTAAGAGAAGAAGAAGAAAATGGGCAGAGTCTATGTCTGGCTATGTGATAGGTAAGAAAAGAGTGCATCATCTAAGTCATAATGGGATGTGTGTTTCTTTCCATAAACTGTTTCTGGAGCACACAAAAGATGGAGAATTTTATTAATTATAGCCATTTACCAGGATTACTTATGTGCTTCATCTTTCCCCACCTCTTTTCTTTGTCTTACACATTTCTTTCATTTGACTTTTCTTGGGTTGTATCTTTTATAATAATCCAGTCAACATAACTACAGTGTTTTTCTGAGTTCTGTGTATAGCACTGTTAAGTTATTGAACTTGAGCAAGTTTATGGGAGTCCCGAATTTTTAAACAGTAGCTCATAATGGGCTCATAATTTGGAAGCATAAATGGGCCCATGGGGTTTGTTACTGGCATCTGTAGTAAGAACAGTATTTTGAGACCAAGCCCTGAATCAGGGTCTGTGCTGACTCTGGGTGGTGTCAGAATTTGAATGTTAGACAAAGAATTGGTGTTGGAGAGTTGCTTGGTATTCAGCAAACTCTATAGATTTTGTGCCAGAATAAAAATACCATAAAGGGCTGGCCTGGAGTAAAACTCAGAGTGTCTGGAAATGGGAGGCTCTACTCGCCTGTGTACTGGCTGTCACACTGCCCATTGTTTTCTGATTCCAGGTCTCCTCTTAGAGTGAGAGAGGACTGAAAATTTAGAGGAAAGAGAAGCTCTGATGACAGACCTTCTCTTTCCACAGCTGCCACCACAGGATTCCCACCGACTCACAATCATGCCCACTAGACACTGATGCATCCATACCCCTTTCAGGACAAGGCACCACCCTCAGGAACTTCCCAGCATTTTTGATTCTAGCATTTCTTGTAAAAATCCTACAAAAGTGTCTACAAGTCTCCTGGCATATTCCCGTTCCCCAGACACTGAATCTGCAGCAGCAACCTGTTTTCCCCACCAATTTAGGGTTCTGGGCCACTTGTTCATAATCTCACGTGCCTGCATGGACCTAGAAATAAATAGCACAAACCGATCTTTCAGCTTACATATTGCACTTACCCCCACCCATAGAGTTTTTTCCTTTCAACTTTTAATTTTAGTTCAGAGGTACACATGTAAGTTTATTACATAGGTAAAATTGTGTCATGAAAGTTTGATATAGATTATTTTTTCACTGAGGCACTAAGCATAACACCAAATGGGTATTTTATTATTATTATTATTTAATTTTTTAAATTTTTTTTTTGAGATGGAGTTTCGCTGTTGTCCAGGCAGGGGTGCAATGGTGTGATCTCCGTTCACTGCAGCCTCCGCCTCCTGGGTTCAAGTGATTCTCCTGCGTCAGCCTCCCAAGTAGTTGGGATTACAGGTGCCTGCCATCACGCCCAGCTAAGTTTTATATTTTTAGTAGAGATAGGGTTTCACTATGTTGGCCAGGCTGGTCTCGAATTCCTGACTCAGGTGATCTTCCCAACTCGGCCTCCCAAAGTGCTGGTATTACAGGCATGAGCCACCGCGCCTGGCCCAAATAGGTCTTTGTCCTGCCAACCTCAACTAGGCCTGTGTCTGTTTTTCCCCTCTTTGCATCCATGTGTTCTTATTTAGCTCTTACTTAAAAATGAGATAGTGCATTTGTTTTCTCTTTCTGCATTAGTTTCCTTTTTTTTTTTTTTTTTTTTTTTTTTTTTTTTTTTTTTTTTTTTTTTTTTTTGAGGCGGACTCTCGCTCTGTCACTCAGGCTGGAGTGCAGTGGCACGATCTCGCCTCATTGCAACCTCTGCCTCCCAGGTTCAAGTGATTCTTCTGCCTCAGCCTCCCGAGTAACAGATTACAGGCATGTGCCACCACGCCTGGCTAATTTTGTATTTTGTTGTTCATCAAGGATATTAGCCTGAAGTTTTCTGTGTTTTGTCTCTGCCAGGTTTTGGTATCAGAATGATGCTGTTATATAAAAAGCTGGGGAGAAGTCCCTTAATTTTTTGTAATAGTTTTAGAAGGCATTGTATCAGCTTTTCTTTTTACACTTGGTAGAATTCAGCTGTGAATTTTCTGGTGTTGGGTTTTTTTAGTTGGTAGCCTATTTACTACTAACTTAATTTGGAGCTTGTTATTGATCTATTTAGGGCTTCAACTTGTTTAGTCTTGAGAGAATTTATTTGTCTAGAAATTTATCCATTTCCTTTAGATTTTCTATTTTTGTGTATAGAGGTGTCTATAGTAAACTTCAATAGCTATTTGTTGATTTTTGTGGGGTCAGTGGTAATGTCCCTGCCGTCTTTTTTTTTTTTTTTTTTTAATGAGATGGAGTCTCACTCTATTGCCCAGGCTGGAGTACAGTGGCGTGATCTTGTCTCTGCAACCTCTGCCTCCGGGGTTTAAGCAATTCTCCTACGTCAGCCTTTCAAGTAGCTGGGATTACAGGTGTATGCCACCACACCTGGCCTAATTTTTGTATTTTTAGTAGAGATGGGGTTTCACCATGTTGGTCAGGCTGGTCTCGAACTCCTGACCTCAGATGAGACACCTGCCTTGGCCTCCCAAAGTGCTGGGATTACAGGCATGAGCCACTGTGCCTGGCCCCTGTTGTCCTTTTTTTTTTTTTTAGGCGGAATCTCACTCTGTCACCTAGGCTCAAGTGCAGTGGAATGATCTCAGATTACTGCAACTGTCACTTTCCTGGTTTAAGCAATTATGTGCTTAAATCTGCTGTTTACAAAATGAAGGGGGCCAGCCCCTCCACAATCTGTGGGTTCTCGTCAGGTGGGACCAGAGACTGAGAAAAGAAGTAAAATACAGAGACAAAGTATAGAGAAAGAAAAGTGTGCCTAGGGGACTGGTACTGCTCAGTATAAGGAGGACCCGCATCCTCCCTCTGGCACTGGTGTCTGAGTTCCCTCAGCATTTATTGATCATGATCTCTTCCAGGTAATGATATGGCAGGACAATAGGGTAATAGGGTAATAGTGGGGAGAGCCTCTGAACAAAGGTCTCTGTGTCATAAATAAGTTTAAAGAAAGGTGCTGTGCCTTGATGTGCACGCACACAAACATCTCGCATCTCAAACATTTCGCATCTTGGTGCAATAAAGAGCAGTATTGCTGCCAGCATGTCTCACCTCCAACCTTAGAATAAAGAGCAGGATTGCTGCCAGCTTGTCTCACCTCCAGCCCTAAGACAGTTTCTCCTGTCTCAGTGAATAGAACATACAATTGGGTTTTACACCAAGACATTCTATTCCCAGGGACAAGCAGAAGACAGATGCCTTCCTCTTATCTCAACTGCAAAGAGGCCTTCCTCTTTTACTAATCCTCCTCAGCACAGACTCTTTACGGGTGTCAGGCCGGGGGACGTCAGGCCAGGGGGATGGTCAGGTCTTTCCCTTCCCACGAGGCCATATCTCAGGCTATCACATAGGGAAAAACCTTGGACAATACCTGGCTTTCCTAGGCAAAGGTCCCTGTAGCCTTCCGCAGTGTGTTGTGTCCCTAGGTACTTGAGATTAAAGAACAACGATGACTTTTAACAAGCATACTGCCTTCAAGCACTTTTTTAACAAAGCACATCCTGCACAGCCCTAAATCCATTAGACCTTAAGTCAGCACAGCACATGTCTCTGGGGGCACAAGGTTAAGGCTAAGGTTACAGATTAACAACATCTCAAGACAAAAGAATTTCTCTTAGTACAAAACACATGGAGTCTCTTATGTCTACTTCTTTCTACATAGACACAGTAACAGTCTGATCTTTCTTTTCCCCACACAAAAGACAGAAAAAACCTGGTCTGTTTTAGGATCTACCTCTTTCCTTAAATGTTCAGTTCCATTATGTCACATTTAAGCATGAGTGACACCATTTTGGTTAGGTTTGTCTGTTTGAACCTAGTGCACAAGCTCAGTCCAGAATAATGTCCTCCAATAATTTTGTTTAAAATTGTTTCCCTTTTTGGTCAGAGTGTGACCAAAACTCTGGGCCTTAGTGCCATTCTCAGTTTTCATCCTTTTTGGGTTTGTCCTTCTCTTTTTTTTTTTTTTTTTTTTTTTGAGACAGAGTCTCTCTCTCTCACCCAGGCAACCTCTGCCTCCCGGGTTCAAGTAATTCTCCTGCCTCAGCCTCCAAAGTAGCTGGGACTACAGGCGTGCGCCACCTCGCCTGGGTAATCTTTGTATTTTTAGTAGAGATGGGGTTTCAACCTGTTGGCCAGGCTGGTTGGTCTCGAACTCCTTACCTCAGGTGATCCACCTGCCTTGGCCTTCCAAAGTGCTAGGATTACAGGTGTGAGCCAAGGCACCTGACCCTCTGTCGTCATTTTTAATTGTGCTTATTTGGATCTTCTATTCTTCACTAATCTTGCTAGTGGTTTATCTTCTTAATTTTTTTTCAAAGATTTAGCTCCTGGATTACTTGATATTTTCTATGACTTTTCATATCTAAATCTCCTTCAGTTCAGATCTAATTTTGGTTATTTCTTGTCTGCTGCTAGCTTGGGAGTTGGTTTTCTCTTGCTTGCTTGCTTGATTGATTGATTGAAACAGTCTTGCTGTGTTGCCTAGCCTGGAGTGCAATGGCACAATCTTGGCTCGCAGCAACCTCTGCCTCCCGGGTTCAAGGGATTCTCCTGCCTCAGCCTCCTGAGTAGCTGAGATGACAGGCGAGTGCCACCATGCCTGTCTAATTTTTGTATTTTTAGTAGAGACAAGGTTTTACCTCCCAGGCTGGTCTTGAACTCAAGTGATTCGCCTTCCTTGGCCTCCCAAAGTGTTGGGATTACAGGAGTGAGCCACCGTACCCGGCCTCATTCATTTATTTATGATGTTAGGTATTTAAATTGATTTCTGAGTTTTTGATGTGAGTAGTTAGTGCTATAAATTTCCTTCTTAACACTGCCTTGGCTGTGTTGTAGCGATTCTGGTTTGTGTATCTTTGTTCTTATTTGTTTCAAAGAACTTACTGATTTCTGCTTAATTTTATTATTTATCCAAAAGTCATTCAAGTGAACGTTTTTAAATTGTTCATGTAATTGTATAATTTGAAGTGGTTTTCTTTGTATTCAGTGATATTTTTGCCAAGCTGTGGCCTAAGTGTGTGTTTGGTATGACTTTGGGAAAATTGAATTTGCTGAGGACTGTTTTATTTCTGATTGTGTGGTCAATTTTGTATGTGAGTATGTGACATGTGGTGATGAGAAGAATGTATACTGTGTTGATTTCAGTTGAACAGTTCTATAGGTGCCAGTTAGGACTATTTGGTCAAATGTTGAGTTTAGGTCCTGATATCTTTGTTATTTTTTTGCTCCAGTGATCTGACTAATAGTGTCTGTGGGGTGTTGTAGTCTCCCACTATTATGGTGTCAGAATCCAACTCTCTTCATAGGTCTCTAATTATTCATATACACTCATGGATTTTTTTAGAACACCTTTCTGTCTTCTGCTTTTTTCTTTAGTGTGCCCAAGGCTGCTCCTTAGATGCCTAAACCTAGAGTCTACTGAAATTCAGATGTCCAAGAGATCAAGAACCTGTCCAGAGATTTAGCTGTTTTTGTTTTTGGTTTGAGATGGAGTCTCAAACGCCACTCTGACGCCCAGGCTGGAGTGCAGTGGCACGATCTCAGCTCACTGCAACCTCTGCCTCCTGGGTTCAAGCGATTCTCCTGCCTCAGCCTCCTTAGTGGCTGGGATTACAGGTGCACGCCACCACACCTGGCTAATTTTGTATTTTTAGTAGAAACAGGGCTTCACCGTGATGGCCAGGCTGGTCTCCTGACCTCAAGTGATCTAACCACCTCGGCCTCGTAAAGTGCAGGGATTAAAGGCATGAGCTACCGTGCCTGGTCGAGATTTGGCTGTTATGGGAGAAAATATAAATTAGAAATTTATATTTCTATATTTTATTAATTTATTATTAATCAATAATATTAATAATTACTACTAATGTATATTAGTCTTTATTTTCTTACCTCATAATAAGGGAGGATATTTTGTTCATCTCTCTTTATTGAAGCATTTTGATTATATGTAGATATTCTCTGCTTTTTGAAATACACGTAAATCATATTTACAGCTAAAGAAACCTTTTGTCATTCTTTCTGTCTCAGGATTGTCTATCTAGGTATCTAGGACCACAGAACCATTGCAGTGTTTTTGCTTTGGCAAAGTTTTTTTTTTTTTTTTTTTTTTTAAGGCGGAGTCTTGCTCGTCGCCCAGGCTGGAGTGCAACGGCGTGATCTCGTCTCACTGCAACCTCCGCTTCCCACGTTCACACCATTCTCCTGCCTCAGCCTCCGGAGTAACTGGGACTACAGGCGCCCGCCACCACGCCTGGCTAATTTTTTATTTTTAGTAGAGATGGGACTTCACCATGTTAGCCAGGATGGTCTCGATCTCCTGACCTTGTGATCCGCCCACCTCGACCTCCCAAAGTGCTGGGATTACAGGCGTGAGCCACTGCGCCAGACCCCAAAGTTGTGTTTTTTTTTTTCAGTCTCTTAAAGTAGATACAGATTTGTTTAGAAACTTATTTTAAGAGCACACAAAAAGTGGAGCACAAAGATAGGATTAAACTTACCAATACAGAATGATAAAGACTAAAAGATGCTGAGGAAGTTTCTTTGACAAAAAAACTGATTATCCAAGGTAATTATCCAATATTTGCAGGCTGAAGTACTTACACTGCAAAAGAAAGAACAGTTCTGTGTATAAACTCAACAGTGGAGTCAGTGGTTATGCTTTGGTTCCTATTTACTACTTCAAAACAATTAGCATGGTTATGTGTAGTGTTTGTAGACAACTTGCCTTCATATGAATTATACAGTATTTTCTTTCTTTCTTTTTTTTTTTTTTAGACGGAGTCTTGCTCTCTTGCCCATGCTGGAGTGCAGTGGCATGATCTCAGCTCACTGCAATGTCCACCTCCTGGGTTCAAACGATTCTCCCACCTCAGCCTCCTGAGTAGCTAGGGTTACGGGCATGAGCCACTGTGCCCGCCCTAAATTGTGTGGTATTTTCTACAATAGTATGAATATAAGACCACAATATTTAGGATGAATGTCTTAGTCATTTTAATATTAGTCATACTTTTGAAATATAAAGTATTTTAACTAAATTATGGTTACAGAAAATTTTTAAAAATTCTACATTATTACTGGTACATTAAAATTATTTATGCTTAGATGTTTATGTCTAATATCCAAAAAAATTCACTACAAAATTGTTATGGTAGATGTTAGCCTGACATGCATATTAATTTACCCAATAGATGTAGGTAAGCATGATTTCAGTGTCTTTTATTTTACTAAACTTGAATACTGCTATTACAGTACAAATAAACGTGATGGGTAATGTGACCATGCAAGAAATGTAGTAGCTTTTCAGTTAGCTATGTTGTAAGCTCAAATATATTTTACTACATAAACAAAGTCAGATTCCGATTCTTCATCAAAAAGTGTTAGTGAAGGCTGGGTGCGGTGGCTCACTTCTTTAATCCTAGCACTTTGGGAGGCCAAGGCAGACAGATCACTTGAGGTCAGAAGTTTGAGACCAGCCTGGCTAACATGGTGAAACCCTGTCTCTACTAGAAATACAAAAATTAGCGGAGGGTGGTGATGGGCGCCTATAATTCTAGCTACTCAGGAGACTGAGGAAGGAGAATTGCTTAAACTTGGAAGGCGGAGGTTGCAGTGAGCTGAGGTCATGCCACTACACTCCAGCGTATGTGAGAGAGCAAGACTCTGTCTCAAAAAAAAAATTAAAACTAAAAAGTGCTGTTGGAAATTGTCAGATGTATTCCAATATAAATCCCCCATTTAATGGCTAGGAGATAAGAGAGCAGCAGAGATAAAAGAGAAATTTTATAAAATTTTGCTGAGGATATGTCCCCTTTCTTCATGATACTCATGCTTATCATGCTGAGAGTGGCTGTGCAGTTTGGGTGTTTAGAGAGACGTTTATTTTAGGGGAACATTTTCTGGCCAACATGATCAATCTTTTATCTAATCTGAGTTTTTTTTTTTAAAGATGCTCTTCTTTTGTACTCTCAGTATAATTTTGCTAAGATGAAGAGCGATTTTTCTCTCCAGTGCTTTGGGTGTCTGTTTCAGAAGCCCTATTACTATCCCATGGTGTCTGTGAATGAGGTGGGCTGTCAAAGGGAGAACTCTTTATGTGGACTCATGCTGAAAATCCAGCAGTATTTTTTTTTCATGTCACCATTATAAATAGAAACTGAAGCTGAAACAATGCTCCCATTCCCATTATCATGAAGGTGCAATTTTACCTAGGAGGGCTGAAGGCTCTCCTGCAGCTCAGGCTTCGTTACCTGATGTGGGACTGGAGTGCTGCTCTGGCAGTTGGGGTTCATGTAAGATGTGAGCTGCCAGCTATGAGCCCTGTGGTAGGAGTCAAGAGAGGACACTGGCTGTCAGAAAAGGGCAAGCAGAGTCTAGTAAATTGCAAAATTACCTCCTGTCATGAGGATGTGAAAAGTTAATTTTGTCATTGAATATAACCAATTAGCATACACGGATCGCCTCCCCCATTACCAGGTGAATTTAGGATGAACCATGTATTACATGGTGCTGTGAATTCTTTTACTTGTGGACTAATTATGGGAGTGTCTTTTTGTCTTTGCAATCTCTTTTTTTTTTTTTTTGAGACGGAGTCTCGCTCTGTCGCCCAGGCTGGAGTGCAGTGACCGGATCTCAGCTCACTGCAAGCTTCGCCTCCCGGGTTTACGCCATTCTTCTGCCTCAGCCTCCCGAGTAGCTGGGACTACAGGCGCCAGCCACCTCGCCTGGCTAGCTTTTTGTATTTTTTAGTAGAGACGGGGTTTCACCGTGTTAGCCAGGATGGTCTTGAACTCCTGACCTCGTGATCCGCCCGTCTCGGCCTCCCAAAGTGCTGGGATTACAGGCTTGAGCCACCGCACCCGGCCTGCAATCTCTTAAGAAGATTGACTGTGATGCATGTCACATTCTGGTTTAATTGTGTAATGAAATAGTTTACTTTCTGTTCTATCATTTTGGAGTTTCTCTAGGGCTGGAGAAATTTTTTCTTTTAATTATATTTTCCAAACATTGTCTAGAATTACTAGACATGATATAAACACATACGGTTCCAGCCAAACTTTACTCTAGAGGGGGCTTTTCCTCTCAGGCTTCCAGTCACTTCAGATTTCTACAAACTTCACAGGGTAGCAGTCAGCCATTTTACCTCTTATTTTGTCTGGCCCCACCTTGAAGTCTGGCCTCACAGAACTGACTGATTGGAAGTTTTGACTGGTGAATCTGTTACATTTTTTAGAGCTGGTGCTCACAATTTTCTGAAACGCGAAAGCAGATAAAATTGGAAAAATAAAGTATGTATTTTAGCATCTTAATTTTTAAATTTTCTGTTAAACCAATACTTGAAGAGACATTTTGTTTAGCAATTTGTTTTCTATTCCTGCAGATCCAGTAGTTGCTCCACAAGTCACAAAGAAGTAAATATGAACACAATAAAAATTTCTTTAAACTACATTAAATTCTTTCTGTATCTCTCTCATCTGTCAATATTTAGTATTCTGTACATTTTTTTAAAAACCAAGGACAGAGAAACGAAAGATGAAATAACAATGCTGAGTCCTTAATCTAAATCCTGGGAATTATTAAACATCTGTGCTAACTCCCAGTTTGTTATGAGAATTAAATCACATAATGTGTTATTCCAAGCATAGTGCTCTGTGACATACTCTTGAGCACAGGCGTTGCTACTTTCTTTTGCCTCTGTAAACTTTACAGAACCAGCAAAGAGTATGATACTTAAAGATGGAGATTAGTTGTCTTCATTTGTGCCAGAAGTATTTGTGTTGTGACAAGAGTGCTGAGTGTAAGGGACAGTGCCTGCTTCTCTAACTAATTCTAATGATGAGCCTAGAAGAAACAACATCAGCATTGACTGGGGACTTATTTAAAACACACATTCATGAACCCTTTGTAAACCTACAGAATCAAATTACATAGGGAAGGTCCAAAGTTACCAAGTGATTTATATGCTTATTAAATATTACAAGACAACTGGGCATGGTGGCTCATGCCTGTATTCTAGCATTTTGGGAGACCGAGGTGGGTGGATCACCTGAAGTCGGGAGTTCGAGAGCAGCCTGTCCAACATGGTAAAACCCCATCTCTACTAAAAGTACAAAAATTAGCCGGGCATGGTGGCAGGTGCCTGTAATCTTAGCTAACTTGGGAGGCTGAGGCCGAAGAATCTCTTGAACCCAGGAGCTGGAGGTTGCGATGAGCAAAGATTGTGCCATTGCACTCCAGCCTGGGTGACAACAGCAAAACACCGTCTTAAAAAAAAAAAAAAAAAACATTGCAAGGCAATGCTTAGCTAAATGGTTATCAGCCGGATGAACTTCTATTAGGTTGGTGCAAAAGTTAATTGACATTTTGCCATTCTAAGTAATGTGGATTACTTAGGTGTAGACACTCAGATTACATGTGTAATTATTAGAAATCCCTTTACTTGTGCCCTCTTCACAGGTTCTGTTTATTGTTTTGTGTGGACATGTTTATGTTGTTTTAATTAAGTGCCTCATGTGACTCTAAGGTAAGGCCAGAATCAACTATGAGGGAGGGGTTCAAGATACATTCATGTGAGTTATGTTTTACTTTTCCACTGAAGGATGGTCACAGGGCCTGTTCTGTTTGGGTTTAGTAAAGACAGGGCAGCATGGCTCATATTACCATTATTGTAGCAGAAATTGCTGGTGTCTGTGGTGAGGAGGGTACCTAAGGACAGGAAAGGAGAAACTTCTATTTTCACTTCATTGTTTCTGAATCTTTTCTGAAGATTCACCCAGAAATGGGTGGACTTTTCTGAGGATCTTGGTCCTTCTGCCTGTGGGTGTGGTCATAGCATGGAAACAGGTGGAATGTTCTCAAGATGCAGGTGTAATTAGTCCAGAAAATCTCATCTGAAAATAAATCCCAGAGAAGGAGGAGATAGAGGAAAAGTGGCACTTTTTTTTCAGCTAAACATGTCTCAAATCAAGAGCTGTGTCCGCTCTGCCTCCTGGAATGCTATGTGTTTAGTACTTGCAAACCTTGCCTTCCATAGTTGTGTTTTTTCTCTCTAATGAGTTTGTTTTAACTACTTTTTAAAATTCTTGTGATAATCAAGGGTCTCTGAAAATATTTCTTTCCTATATATCAGAGTCTTTTATGAATTTTTTAAATTATGCCTTTTATATGCCTTGCAAAATTCTCACCATTAATTTATGATCTGCAGTATTAAAAGTGTTCTTTTGTGGCTGTTGAACATGGTAAAGTGTGGATACTCAAAGATTACTATTGGGGAAAAGCTGGGATCGTTAGTAAAGGTGGAGAACATGTAATGTTGAAGTTCCATTTGTGTTTGCTATTAGCCCTATGCAGAACAGAATTTAGAAAATGCTTATTTAAACAGGATGGCATTTATTACCCAGAAAGTTCTGAAAAAATATTATCAGGCGATACCTGTTCTCGAGGGTGCTAAAGAAAGATTACTTAAAATCACTATTAAACATTACAGAACATAGAAGATCTTGAATAGAAGATTCCTATATTTTGAGATATCCTGTATCAAGATAGAAGATACCTGTATCTTGAAATTTGCATAAAACTGTTGTTTCCACATGGTTGAATTTAGACTATAATTTACTTATTGGAAACAATATTTCAGCAGTGATGCTGTGTCCTTCTGAGTGTTTTAGAACATCATGAAAATTTGTCCTAGTGCAGTTGATGCTAATGATTCACTCGGTAAAGAGCTCTCTGACAGATTTTTTCACTGTAGTGTTATTTTTTTCTTCGTTATTAAGTATCTTTATGCAGCTGATTGGTATAAATTATCAAATGTAAGCTGGCAGGTGCTCTTCTTTCTTAAGGTTTCTTTCCATATATTTGTCTTTGGAAAATGAAGACTGTCATCTCTCTCTTATAAGCTATGAAACCGGGGGGAAAAAACAGGTTATTTCACTTATTGGATGTTTGATAAAATATTTTTCTTTGGGGCAAAATCATTGGCATTTCTTGTGAGCTTATTAAAAATTCAGCAACTCAGACTTTATTCCAGATCTTCTGCAAAAAAAAAAAAAAAGCATAACAAGATTTCCAGTTTATTGTACACATTAAAATTTGAAATATACCTTGTAACTCAACATATCTTTCATCTCAACAGAACTCATTATGTATAATGTGAATATAGCACTCCAGAATGTACATGCTTGTGTTCTTGCCCTTAATTTTATATTTTATTATCCAGAAAAGTATCATATATAAATTGATGTTGTAGATCTTATTCTAGTCTTTTCTCAGAGTTAGAGAATACATCAGAGAATATTTCTGTCTTTAAAATTACTTCATTTGGGTAATTTCATTCACTTTTATAAGTCAGAACTCTTTAGTTATTCATTTCAACTTGAGTCAAATTAAAAATTTTGCCCATGGCCACTTGGTAAATATGTGTGTGTGTACTTTTCAGGGACCATTGACATTTATGGATGTGGCCATAGAATTCTCTGTGGAGGAGTGGCAATGCCTGGACACTGCACAGCAGAATTTATATAGGAACGTAATGTTAGAGAACTACAGAAACCTGGTCTTCCTGGGTGAGAATAACTTCAATATACAATTCCTAATATACCCTAAAGATTTCATTTTTTTGTAGAATGTTTTTTGGTAATTGATCTTTGTATAAATGAGTATCAGATCTCTATTTCTAAGAAAGTCTTGGGGGCCAACCGCAGTGGCTCATGCCTGTAATCCTAGCACTTTGGGAGGCCAAGGCAGGACTTTGGATCACCTGAGGTCAGGAGTTCAAGACCAGCCTGGCCAACATGGTGAAACCCCATCTCTACTAAAAAAAATACAAAAATTAGCCAGGTGTGGTGGCGCACACCTGTAGTCCCAGCTACTTGGGAGGCTGAAGCAGGAGAATCACTTGAACCCAGGAGGCAGAGGTTGCTTTGAGCCGAGATCGCACCACTGCACTTGAGCCTCGGTGGCAGAGTAAGACTCCATCTCAAAAAAAAAAAGAAAGAAAGAAAGAAAGAAAATCTTGGGGATTTGTCAGTGTAGAAAAAAAAAATTCAAGATGTTTCATTTTGATCTGGACTTTTTACATTCCTGAACTGATCTATATCCTTCCCTCTAAATTAGTGGTAATTCCAGAAATTTAGTAGCATAAAATATTGTTTTCTATACCTTAAAATCTAATTGTCATCTTCAGTTTTTGATTCAGTAACACTAAGTAGTAAAATTAAGAACCTACAAATTTAAAAAAGTCAAAATATTTAGAAATTTCTGTTTTAAATTAGTATTTTGTAATTAATTTACTATTCTATTAATTATATTCTCTTTACTGAGCACATTATTTGAAGAATATGAGCAACATTCATGTTATTTATTTTTAATAAAACAGGTATTGCTGTCTCTAAGCCAGACCTGATCACCTGTCTGGAGCAAGGCAAAGAACCCTGGAATGTGGAGAGACATGAGATGGTGGCCAAACCCACAGGTAGGTGATAGTGAATATAACAGATGACACAGATGAGAGGTCCAAATGTCAAGGAGAAAGTCAGTTTTTGAAATACGATTTGGGGCCGGGTGCAGTGGCTCATGCCTGTAATCCCAGCACTTGGAGAGGCCAAGGCGGGCGAATTACCTAAGGTCGGGTGTTTGAGACCAGGCTAACCAACATGGAAAAACCCTGTCTTTACTAAAAGTACAAAATTAGCTGGGTGTGGTTGCACATGCCTGTAGTCCCAGCTACTCGGGAGGCTGAGGCAGGAGAGTCGCTTGAACCCGGGAGGCAGAGGTTGTGGTGAGCTGAGATCGCGCCATTGCACTCCAGCCTGTACAACAAGAGTGAAACTCCATCTCAAATAAATAAATAAATATATAAACGAATAAAAATAAGAAATACAATTTGGGAGTTGTGCTCCAAGAAAAATAGTTTCAGGGAAGCCTGAAGTTTATTTTTTATTTTATTTTTTCTCTTACATAGGGGTATCTTTTGTCTTATCCTTCTAACTTTTCTAAGGAATATACTTTCCCTTCAGTTATCTTTCCAGTTTTCATTGAGAGCCAAAGTCCCCTTTTTGGCATATACAAGACTATAAAATCTGCTTTTTTAATGTTTTGGCAGACACGTAAATATCTGTGAAATTTTAAGAAACTCTATGTTGAACTATTTTTTCAAGTTTTCTTTCTACATCATGTCTGAAATATGTTGAGAATAGTGGTTTCTGTTTCATCTTTTTGTTCATTTTTTTCTGCACATTCCATCCTGTTTTTATTACTATAGTCTTGAAATATAGTTTGCAATTATAAAGTATGTTGTCCTCCTGCTTTGTTCTTTTTCCTCAAGATTGCTTTCATTATTCAGAGCTTATTGAAGTTTCAAGTAAATTTTATGATTGTATTTTTCATTACTGTGAAAACAAATACTGGGATTTTGATAGGGAGTTTATTAAATCTGTAGATCACTTTGGATAATATGTCACTTTAACAGTATTTATTCTTTCAATCCATACACACAAAATATTTTAAACTTTGTGTCTTTTCTAATTTCCTCCATTGATATATCATTTATTGTAAAGGTTTTTTAGATCGTTGGTTAAATTTGTTCTAAGAAATTTATTATTTTAATGCTATTGTCCATGAGATTGTTTTCCTCCTTTATTTTATCAGATAGTTTAAGTTTATGGAAGTTTAAATTTATGGAAGTATAAGTTTATCTTATAAATGTATGTTAATTTTATATTTTGCTAATTTACTGAGTATATTAATTAGTTTAGACATGTTTAAATGTACTGTGTATGATTTTTTATATATGAGATTTTATGATCTACAAACAGCAACTTTTACCTATTTGTCTTCCATTTTAATGGCTTTTAAAAAATCGTTTTGACTATTCTGCTGCATACTTCCAGTGCTATTTTAAAATAGAAGCATTGACACTGGGCACAATATAGTTTTGCACTGGTGTCTGTGAATTTCAAGAAACAAACACCTCTTCAAGTTTTTATCAACTGGTTTCAGGAAGTAAAGATCTTTGTTGGGCTCCCAAGATAATAGGATGCCCTCTGAGTTTGTAATGAAGAGGGGTTGTAGGTTGCTCACAAGGCTGCTATGTCTGCACAAGGGTTTACTTTAGTTGGCTTGTTACAAGGGGATTGTGTAGTTGTAATTTGCATTTTATTTTTGGACAGGCTGAATATCCTTCAGGACTTTGATCTGTAGGGCAGTCACTAGGCAGGTTTCTGTAAGTCATGTCTGCATATGGTAAGCATTACATCAGGATGTGATTGAGTATGGCTTTCACTGAGCATCAAAGAGGATTTTGCCAGGTCACTGTGTGGGTTTCTATGTAGGCAGAACTGGCCTTGAACTGAGTCATGGAACTGCTTCAGGGACCACAGTAAAGGCTAAGGTCTTGCAAACCTGCCTGCATGACTATAAATGGGTATCTTCCTCCAGCCCTGTGGAAGGGCAGGACCTCTCCCAGACTGTGACTAGGAGGAGTATGAGATTGTTACAGGGTAAGTTTAATATTCTCAGTGGGACCAAGTTGGGTGGGCTCTTTGGTCTGTAGCCAGGAATAGAGGTGCTATAGTTTGCCACCTGAATGAATGCCTGCCTTCTGAAAAGGATGCGCCTCAGTCTTGGGCATTATCAGTTTCATAACTCCCTTCCTGGATCTCAAAGCTCACTCTCTCTCTTTTTTTTTTTTTCTTTTGAGACGGAGTCTCACTGTGTTGCTCAGGCTGGAGTGCAGTGGCACCATCTCAGCTCGCTGCAGCCTCCGCCTCCCAGGTTCAGGTGATACTACTCCCTCAGCCCTCAAGTAGCTGGGATTACAAGCATGTGCCACGATGCCCGGATAATTTTATTTTTGGAAGAGGGGCATGGAGTCTCACTGTGTTACCCAGACTGGAGTGCAATGGCACAATCTCGGCTCACTGCAACCTCCACCTCCCAGGTTCAAGCGATTCTCCTGCCTCCACCTCCCAAGCAGCTGGTACTACATGCACATGCCACCACACCCGGCTAATTTTTGTATTTTTAGTAGAGACGGGGTTTCGCAGTGTTGGTCGGGCTGGTCTCGAACTCCTGACCTCAGGTGATTTGCCCACCTCGACCTCCCAAAGTGCTGGGATTACAGGTGCGAGCCATCCTGCCTGGCTGTGCCTGTATTTTTGTATTTTTAGTAGAGATAGGGATTCGTCATGTTGGCCAGGCTGGTCTCGAACTCCTGACCTCAGATGATCCACCCACCTCAGCCTCCGAAAGTGCTGAGGTGACAGGCGTGAGCCACTGCGCCTGGCCTTTTTTGTTTTTTGTTTTTTGTTTTTTGTTTTTTTGAGACGGAGTCTCATCTCTGTCACCCAGACTGGAGTGCAGTGGCCCGATCTCGGCTCACTGCAACCTCTGCCTCCCGGCCAGGTTCAATCAATTCTGCTGTCTCAGTCTCCTGAGTAGCTGGGATTACAGGCATGTGCCACCATGCCTGGCTAATTTTTGTATTTTTAGTAGAGGTGGGGTTTCACAATGTTGGCCAGGCTGTCTTGAACTCCTGACCTCAGGTGATCCACCCACCTCAGCCTCCCAAAGTGTTGAGATTACAGGCATGAGCCATCGTGCCCAGCTATGCCCAGATAATTTTTGTATTTTAGTAGAGATGGAGTTTCGCCATGTTGGCCAGACTGGTCTTGAACTCCTGAGCTCAGATGATCCACTCACCTCAACCTCTCAAAGTGCTGAGATTACAGACATGAGCCACTCACTACGCCTGGACTTTTTTCTCTTCTTTTTTTTTTGAGACGGAGTCTCATCTCTGTCACCCAGGATGAAGTGCAGTGGCCTGATCTCAGCTCACTGCAACCTCTGCCTCCCAGCCGGGTTCACTCAGTTCTGCTATCTCAGCCTCCCAAGTAGCTGGGATTACAGGCATGCACCACCATGCCTGATTTTTGTATTTTTAGTAGAGAGAATGTTTCAGCATGTTGGCCAGGCTGGTCTCAAACTCCTGACCTCAGGTGACCCACCTGCCTCAGCCTTCTAAAGTGCTGGAATTACAGGCGTGAACCACCGCGCCCAGCCTTTAAAGCCCCCTTAAAGGCACTTATTTTGGAGATGAGGACTTGCTGCATACCCCAAGCTGGTCTTGAACTTTTGACCTGAAGAAATTCTCCAACCTCAGTGTACCATGTAGTTGTCATTACAGGTGTGAATGATGCTTGGCTGTCTCATAAAGGCATTTTTGTTAGGGATGGCTGACAAATTTTCTTGCTCTCAGGGTGTAAGAAAATATGTCACCTTTTATTTTTCCATCAAACTAATGTCACTCTATTCATTTTTCTTTATATTTCGTGTTTCAAATTTGTCCATAATTTTGGATTCACACATTTAGGACAATATGTCACAATTTAAGTGTTATACATGAAGTAAATTAGAAACTTAGTAGGCACTCCATATTTACTAAAATAGTTACTTATACATTTGTTTGCTGCAGGCAAAGAGGAATTACAGGATTTGCACTCACTTTCTTCAGCCTATATCTAAATAAAAACATAATTTATTTNC